>NW_013531700.1:4783606-4913187 GCF_000836235.2 Papilio xuthus
CACTCATCAGACGAAACGCGGAATTTCTTCCACTTCACGCCTGTTTTCTGTGTGGTGGTGGTATTTCACCGGGCGAACCTGGCCAATTCGTGCGAAGATGTTAAAGCGGGTTCTACCACTCTTAAAAGCTTTCAGCTGGCCGCTCGCTCGTTTGCCCCACCTTATGATATAAAAAAAATATGGCGTTAGTTTTTTTAACTATAATTCATACATTTCATTTATTATTTAGAGACATAAAGATTTACTGCAACTGAAATAATCAAATTCAGTGGAAATGAGAAAGCTTACTTCTTAATTATAAATGCGAATGTTTAGACGAATGGATGGATGATCTTGCTGGAATTTTGCGTATATTTAGAACATAGTCTAGAAGAACACATAGGCTACTAATTAAGTAATCATGTGTCTGTGAGACAAACATGTCTGTTAATACATCTGTGATTACAAAAGTGACATTCATCATCATCGTCATCATCAAAAGTGACATAGTTAGATTTGTTATAATTTCTAATTTCCAAATAATTACCGCTGCTTTTTCAATAAAATACACAATTTAATTTACAATAATAAATTTTTCTTCATGTTTTTAGTAATCGAAACTGTTTATTAATGTACTTATTTAAATCTGTTAAGTATGCTTAAATATTTGTTTTAAACACGTGTTTGAAACATAAAATGTTGATAAATTTTATGATTTACTAATAGCACTGTTTGAATTAGTAAATTACACTATTAATTTTAAGAGTGTTAAATTTATTACAGATACGCTTGGTGTGTTCGTGTCTGTTTAATTTATTGGATTATTTGTTTACACATAGTTGTTAATTTAAATTTAAGTACCTAGATGACCGGTATTTTTTTTTTAAATTGTGTTTTTTGGAATTAGTAGCCCATGTGTTCTTCAAGATTATTATCTATACTTATATCTCCGCTGGGTGACACAAAGTGGGTCTTGGCCTCCGACACAAGAGATCGCTAAAGTCGCCTGTCTTGCGCCTTCTCCTGCCAGTCCACCGCTTGCAGCTCCCGCAGATCCAGCTCTGCGGCTTCTAGCCAGCGGTACCTGGGCCGACCGATGGGTCGGCCGCCAGTCGGGGTCCCGAGATATGCTGCTTTAGCCTTTCCATCTTCCCCCATCCTCATGAGGTGGCCCAGCCATCGGAGTCTGTGAGCTTTTGCTTCTCCGATGATGTTCGGCTCACCCACCAGCGTCTCAATTTCCGCGTGATCTATATATATGCATAAATTGCATCGAGATCCGTTCAGTCGTTCTGGAGATATCTTCAAACAAACATCCATCCATCTAAACATTCGCATTTATAATATAAGTAAAATAAAATTGTCATCAGAACTAAAGCTGTGTTCCAAACAATCCAAATTGATCATCATGAAGTAGGTGATTATATTTGCTAACTAGATTTGGACACAAATAAATAAATTCGTTTAAATATAGAAAGAAGATACAATATTCTGCTACAAGAGAATATTCGAAAAACAAAAAGGAAATAATCTTAGCTAGCGAACAGTTTTACTCTGTTATTCAGGAGTATTTTTTGCAAATTTTAACAGAAAATTAAGCGACGTCTTTTAATGAGTTGCAGGGAATTCGGGTCGCTAAAGCTTAGGGAACGAAATTAAACGACCCTTAAAATATTTAACACACTACCTAAGGGGAACCAGAACCGTAGCGAACTGAACTTTTTTTTTTAAATCTGGCAAACATGTAGATCATAGTTTGGAAGGACACATAGGTGACTTATTATTTTAAGTTCCGCGCAGACGAAGTCGCGTGCAATAGCTAGTTATATAATATAGCATCAATGTAACAGTTTATTTTATAAATTCAATGCACAAAGCACAACAATCTAGTCGCAGACATGCCTTCGCCCAAACAAATCTCATTTGTTGTGCGCAGCGACTGACTGTAACTACCTCGCTACCTTTCTACCTAACTACCTCATACCTCACTACCCTTTGTGGCCCCACTCTGATGGATCCGCCCCCGGTGGCGACGGAGTTTCGAATATTCTTATACATTACGCTCTTTGAATGATTCATGAAAAGGTATAGTTGCAATGTTGCATAATACCGTCCAATTCATCCTTCAAGAGGATAAATAAATAAACGAGTACCTTTTTCGTATATTAAATATTGTGAAGTCCTTGAAAACAATATTAATATGGAAACTATCCGTGGGTTTCTAAGACCTAAATCTTAAAGTTAATACTGAAAGGGATGAAGATATATTTCATACATGGTTAAGGTCTCAGAAACCCACGGTAACATAGATAATAACTACCTAATACTCTACTTGTACATGTTTTAAATTACGTAAAAAACATTTTGTTAACTTTTTATGTTACGTTTTTCAAAGTGATATATTCTCGCTGACATTCGGGCCCAACCTTTTAACCAGCAATCTCTTTGGTCGGTTAGGCTAATGCAAGCTAAGATTCAACTTTTGAAAATGTAGAGAGCACTTAGTATTTGCACAACCATTGCACAAGGCGTGCTCGGAAATGCAACCAACATGATGGATTATGTTACCATCTTTGAATATTTCATTATTTTGTACTAGCTTTTGCCAGCGACTCCGTCTGAACGGAATAAAAAAGACATAAATAGTAGCTGATATGTTCTTCCAGAGTATGTTGTCATCTATGTCGAATTTCCCTTCAAACAGACATCAATCCATCCATTAGTACGCTAACAGAAGAGAGATAAACTTTACTTAATGATATTTTTATTTCTTTCTTTCGTATGTATTTCTAATTGTTTTTTTTTTTCTTTTAGGTAATCTTGGAAAATTATTACCAAAACGCTGATTTTTAATTATGGTGAGTAAAGAAAAAAAAATTGAGAGTTTCTAGGGTCCCTAAATATAGGATTATTCTTAATATCAAGAGTGGATTTAGTTAGTTAATACAGTCAGAGAATGGAGCAATAGGTAGATAAATTTATTTTATAAAACCGAGAGCTTTATTTAAAAGTATTTTTATTTAGTATAAAAATGCAGGTAGACAATAAAATTAGAGAAGTTTAAGAGAGTAGGGTTTCCATGAAATATATTAGAAATATGAGACAAGCAATATTTTTTTTTATATTACTGAAAAATCTAATTTATTTATATCTTAGTTAGTGTGTAGATAAAAAGGGATATCTTTTGTAACCTAACTAAAAATATAAATATTGTCCAATTTTAAACCTTTTTACAAAAATTAATATTAAAATTAATCAATCTTACTTTGTAATATCGCATTTGCATTATTTCTCTGCAACACTTTCGTTTATGAAGTACACAAGGACATTTCCTACTCATTTAAATATCGTAGTCACCCTAACGCAATGGCACAGATAAAATATTTCTTTGTGTTTAATTTTATTTTTTCCCAGTTTGTCCCCACTTTGTTTCTCGGGCATCTAACAAAATGATAATGAGGCGCTTTTTCTTTTTTTTCCTCTACCTCGCAGCTCTGGCACTGGCAGTTAATAAAGAATTGTTTCGAATTATATTTATATTTTATTAAAAAGAAGCGGTTTAAATCTTTAAACAATGAACCATCTTTAAAGAAAGCGTCAATAGCCTAATGGTTAAGTTTACGGATTTCCGATCACGAGATCGGGGGTTCGAATCCCGCCATTCGACTATTGTCGTAAACCTCCTCCTAGCACAAGCCTAGAGCTTATTTGGAGTGGTTAAAGAAATATTAGTAAATTTACATAAAAATCTGCTATTATTTTTTTTATAAAAAAAACTCATTTTTTTTAAATAAATTGTAATAAATTGTACTAAGATAAATGTGAGAGTCGGTTATGAAATATGTTTTTAAAAATACATGTGCTAAAACACGCTTTACAAATAATACGATATTGATATCCAAATAAAGTAAAAAAGTTTTAATATGAAAATATAATTATTATAACTGTTTTAATTTTTTTAACTGTAATTAATCAAAAACAATGGCTGTATGTAACGGTTGTCTTTACAAATAATGTAAAAAAAGAACAAAGTATGTGTTCGTTTTAAACATTTCGCACAAAGTTACGGTTAGTCGTTTCTCGTTGAATTGTGTTCAGGCTGGAAATGAAACCGCAACAAATGCATTGTCGAGTAAAAGATCGGGAAATTCGGGTACACATTAATCGTGTCCTTTGACCCATTTTTATTGGTTACGGTGACAATAAAGACATGAGAAAATAGGATAAATTACTGAAATAAATATTTTAAAAACATTATATTATAGTAAAAAAAAGATTTTACAGCTGAGAGATGTTAGGTGTGAATCTTATAAACTAGCTTTTAGCCGCGACTCCGTCCGCGAGGAAAAAAAAACTTAAAAAGTAGCCTATGTGTTCTACATCTGTGCCAAATTTCATCGATATCCGTTGAGCCGTTCAAGAGATACCTTCTAACAAACATCCATTTAAACATTCGCATTTATAATATTAGTAAGATAGTAGAAGATAGATTTGTTTTAATAAGAATATAAATTTGTTTTAATTTAAACAATCTTATTAGATTCTTAGATAAAAGCTCTTGTGTTTCAGTTTATTTCACATATAACGTTAGCAAAGAAAACCCTGACTTTACGCAGAACAGTTGTAATTTCACATTTTACTATCGACAGTTCAAACGTTAGTCACCCACTCATTAGTCAGCTAATGGATGAGAATTGGCTCTTATAACAATTAGAATAGGGTTCAATTTGGGGTCATGTCACGGCACAAGGGGCATCCTTCAAACGAGTAATGAACGCGTAGCATTGAACTTGAGCCGACTAGAAACTAGTGCTATAGTTAATACTAGATTAGTATGGATAAGACTATTTAAAGACTTTTTTAAATTATTTAACATTTTTTTTAACATGAATGTTATTTATAATTTTGCCAAATATGATTCAATTGTTTTTATTTGTATAATACAAGGGTAGGCAGATTTGATAGATATTTCAAATATGATAAGGAGTTAAGTCTTAAACTATACATAAAGTACAAACTATTATTTGTTTGACAATATCTGTGCGAGATATTACAAAAACACTTAGTAAGAATCTATTTTTAATACTTTAGCAACTGTGTTAAATTGTACATTACTGTATTATAAAGAGAGTAATTTGCAATTACCCAAAATCTACTTCTGTTATGTATGCGCTTGCACTATGCGTAAATAGGAACGGTCGGCTGCGTCCGACCTATACGAAAGGTGACGTCATTAAAGACAGTCAGCACTGAGCAACCGTTGTTTTGATTACTCCCCATACTTATCAACTTCATATTAAATTTTAAGGCTTTGCGGTATTTTATTATAAATTCTTATCCACGTTATTACTACGGGTGACTGGTTAAGGGGCGGCCAACCGCGGTCGTTCCCATTAATTGTAGGATCGCTCGTACGAAACGCACCTTCCTGTGTCCTTTACAATTTCAATCGAGACCTCTTGAAACAACTCTAATAACCGACTAAATCATATACACACCATTACCCCAGTTAACGAACCGACAGACCTTAGGAAACTTGTTAGATCGTAAATCGATTTTGGGGACATATTCACATTGAAATATTTCACATCTCGGATTATAAGGTTCAAAAATAATCTTACAAATACTGTTAATTTCTTTATATTGCTCTAGCTTGC
The DNA here is from genome assembly GCF_000836235.2 of Papilio xuthus. Classification (NCBI taxonomy): domain Eukaryota; kingdom Metazoa; phylum Arthropoda; class Insecta; order Lepidoptera; family Papilionidae; genus Papilio; species Papilio xuthus. Next base: position 4,789,243 of record NW_013531700.1, read on the forward strand.
GCCCGCGACTCCGTCAGCGCGGAATTAAAAAAGAACTTAATAAGTACGATATGTGTTCTTCCAGATTATGTTCTACATATGTGCCAAACTTCATTGAAATCTGTTCAGCCGTTCTAGAGATACCTTCTAACAGACATTCATCAATCCATCTATACATTCGCATTTATAATATTAGTAAGATGAACAGTTAAAGAAAATGGAAATTATCTCATATTGATATGCATTATCGAAAGTATCTTTGGTAAGGCGTTTACTGGTTTGCTCTAGTTAAAAAAAATATTAAAAACGAGTACTGGAAAATTTAAAAAGGGAAATATCCGGCTCTCGCTTTTCGTTCCAGCTCGTCGCGTATCGATGCATGTGCAGCCGTGTTCGCTGCGTCACGTCCGGACCAACTCAAATGTACGGACATTTCAACCGGTACGTAGGTACGTACGGGTATTTCGTCCGGTAGTTGTACAGTTAGCTCTATTCGCGGTATTCCAGTTACGGATAAATTGACTTACACTTCGCAACGAATTTAATCTTCTCCTTCTTTCAAATAAGCAATCGTTGTACTTACGAAGCATTGATCAAATCAAAAGTGAATGTAGGTTCTGTTTTATAGATTTTTTTACAGTGAATTAATCAGCACTTAACCACACCTAAAGATAATTACTACATTAAGCGAGTTTCATCGATTCAAGGCGAATAAGAAGTTCAAGCGGTTATCGTTTCAAACATGGAATACCGCCATTGGACCCGACTGTACATTTCAACCTATGTACCGGCGAATGTTCTGCCCGCATGCCCTACGTCCGTTCCGTTGAAGAGAAATTAGACGTGCGAAAAAACGAAATTGTAGGGCGTTCGTCATACGTATTTCTCTTTGTTCGTTATTTCCATTGAATGCTTTTTTTGAAAAGTTATTGCAAATTTGTCTGAAATATTTTATAGGAAAATATATATCGTATTTAAATAAGTAACACGAATTTTATTAATTATTAAATAACCAATGACCTTTTTAAAAAATTGTCTTGTCAAATGCTCGCAAAAGATCGCAATTACGTCATGTATGTCTTTTTCAAGAGCGTCGGTGGCTCAGTGGTCAAGCACTTGACTTGCAATCTGCAAGTCCTGGGTTCGAATCCCGCCATGTACCAATGTGTTTTTCGATTTCCGATTTACATATGTACATTTATCCGAAATTCTTACGGTGAAGGAAAACATCGTGATGCAACCTGCACATATCTGAAAAGAAATTCAAAGATATGTGTGAAGTCAAGCAACCCGCACTGGGCCAGCGTGGTTGACTATGGCCTAGTCACACCTACCTAACTTAGGGTAGGCTCCGAGCCCCTCGGTGGGGACGTATTTTTTGTTACTGGAAATACGTAGGTTTTCCCCTAAAACACAGATAACTAAAATAAAGTAAACGTTGTCATCCTTCCTTATAAAATAAATAAAGAGATTTTTATATTTATTACTTCCTTCGTTTTACTACGTTGGCGTAAACAAGGATACGCTTCTTAACTATAAAAATCTATCCTATCTATGGGCCGATTTTAAGCGAGTGATATTTTTATTTTTATGCTCGTACATCGATAATGGCAGTATTGTTTAGTTGCCAGACGTTAAGTGAACGGGGGTATTAACAGCATTCAGTTATATATCGATACGGCTAGGGATGTGCGGCTTGTTTATCGATAAATTGGCAACGTGTCAGCACTGAATAATGTTTGTTCGGTTTAATTAAACCGCATGAAGTATGTCACGCTGCGGGGCGTCGTTTTTAGATAACCTCACTTTGGTTATAAATTGATTTTCCTTTGCTTTTCAATGAATATGAAAATTATCTCCGTATAGTTTAACTTATATTAAAAGCTAAGAGATTAATTAATCTGAGTGATGTTTTTAATCGACTTCAAATAGCAGGAGGTTTTTCATTCATCTGCATGTTTATTTTGTCCGTTTATAACTCTGCCGCTAGTGGTCCGATTTTCATAATATTTTTTTTATTCGAAAGGTGTTATTTCCTATTTTCTAAATGTGCTGTTATTATTTTTATAGCAATTCTTTGTTTTTGAATGAATAAGACGCCTTATTCCTATATTTTTAACACGTCTTAAATAAGTATTAATAAACATAACGGTTTCCTTAACCTGGATTAAAGCTTCAAGTTTCGACTGTCACAAAAACATCGATAATATTTTATCGATAACAAACATCACTAGTACAATCACTTAGCGGTGAAGTAAACACCGCAGGACGAACAGATGTTCGATGTGTATATAAACATAACACGTGTTTTCTAACAATATTATATTAAACTATGAACAGCTGAGACGTACCAATTGCTAAATGTTATTAATTACGTAAATGCGTTATTTCTATGAAACAATAGAACGTTCGTTGAAAGGAATTTCATTGGAATATACACACAAAGTTCTACTTATAACTTAAATATATTAACTTAACTTATCGGATATTAATATAAAACTAGCTATCGCCCGCAACTCCATCCGCGTGGAATTGCAAACTTAATTATAGCTTATGTGTTCTACCAGACTATGTTCTACATCTATGGCAAATTTCAGCAAGATTCATACAGTAGTACAAGACGTACATCTGTCTCATTTATGATATTAGTAATATGTATCCATTTCACTTATTATATATTTATACTTAACTGCCGCACGTACAGCGTTTAAGTGAACATTAAGGGAGAGGATTTGTGCTAAGTGAAGTTTTTGATAATTATTGTAAATTATTATTAATACTTGCCATGGTAAATACCCTTAAATACAGTAATGTAAAATAACTCTTTACCTTTTACCTATTCCTTTCCAAAATCTATGAAGACGGACCAAAATATCTGAACTACAAATACAACTCTCTTACCTATCTCTCTCTCCCTAGCTTGCATTCCTCAAGGTGGTAGGATCAGCATTGGTGAACTATCTACAAAAAAATTATTAATAATTGTCCTGTCTATAACTTTCTATGTTCTATTTCTTAAATAAAACCTAACTCATTTGTACTCCCAATTATGTTAATAGTGAGCCGGTATGCGATATGGGGTGGTCGGTTCGATGTCTGACCGAAACGAATACCGAAATGCCTTCAAATGCATTTTTTCATTCTGACTCATCGGCATTTAAAGCAGGTACATTTCGAAGAATAAATTATCCCAAACTAATATTATTTAGATCGTGTTTGATTTAAGATAATTATTAACTGATTCATAAGTTCTAAACAACGCTAATGGATAGTTGGATTACAACGTGAGTGGCTCAGGTGTTATGCACGTAAGTTGTAATCTGCAGGTCCTGGGTCGAATCCCGCCATGTACCAATGTATTTTTCGATTTACATATACATTTATCCGACGTTCTTATAATGAAGGAAAACATCGTGATGCAACCTGCACATATCCGAAAAGAGATTCAAAGATATATGTGAAGTCAACCCGTACTGAGCCAGCATTGACTATGCCCTAGTCTACTGCAACTTAAGATAGGCTCTGAACCCCTAGTGGGGACGTATAGTGAGCTAATGATAATAGTTGAAAGAAACTCCTTCATATATTTTTTTACACTTAAGAGTTAATCATTCTACGAGGTTACTTTTTATAACTTACATATAATTTTATTTCGAAGTAGGAAAATTGTTTGAACGTGAAAATAACAGTTAATTAAGGAAATTGCTCGACAAAACACAAAACACATCACTAAAATTTACTGAAAGGACTCAATATGCATATAGATGCATAAAGCGAAACGTTTCATAGCAACAGTCCCTTCCTGTATGTAGGTATATATCTGTGGTGCCAGACGGCTGCCCCCCCTATCCCCTCCAGTCTGGGTAGGGGAGCACGGTCGAGTAATTATATTAAACGATAGAGCTATACCTTGATGCTAGTCTAGTCTGGTAAATGCTTAGTCTGTGAGCTTGATTGATACGAGATTTTAATTAATATGTATATTGGTGTTGATGGGATTATATTATATATAAATTGTTGTTTATCTAGTTGAAGGGTTTCTATTAATCAATGTTGTATTACCTAGTTAATGTTTAACATGAGAGAATATTCATTAAACCATGTAAAGGAAGGCATAGGTCTTATTAAACAGAGATTATAGCTTTCAATTTGTTAGAGATATGAGACACTGTACTAGACATAGTGTAATCTTTGTTGAATGACCGTTGTTTTTTCTGTTTTGTCAAAGATTAAAGGGATGAAGATTTTGGTCTTATCCACGGTAAAAAAACTACCGTTCAGTTACGATTAAAAATGGTAATGGTAAAATAAGTTAGCTTACTAATGTTATAAATACAAATGTTTAGATGGATTGAGAGAATGAAGAGAGAGTGAATAGGCACTTACTAAACTAGCGTGTACCGTCTTTCAACCAAATCTCCACTAACACCAGGTGGGATCGTGGTCAAGCGCTGGCTTATCAAACGTAAAAAAAAATTATGAATGGATGGATATTTGTTTGAAGATATCTCCGGAACGGCTCAACGGATTTTCATGAAATTTGACACACATGTAGAATATAGTCTGGAAGAACACATAGGCTACTTATTAAGTTTTTTAATTCCTGGCGTTCCAAGTTATATAAGAAATGGTGTTCCAAAATCAAATTGGAAATATACTAGACACAATCAACGTCTCGTTATAGAGGCAAGTAGAAATTAATCGTACCTTGGAATATTCCATTTTATGCAGATTTCAGTCGAACCCTTTACTTCGCTTGCGAGAGGCCTAAATTTAAATTCACAAATGCCGAAATTTCGACGTCTGTCTTCGGGTTCGGCCCGCATACATATGTATGACATCCGTTTTCAGATAAAGTATCAAAAGATATAATCCCAAAATTCTATTATAGTTAAAGTTGTTAGAAGTTAAAGAAAAAAAAAGAGAGCATCGGTGGCTCAGGAGTCAAACTTGACTTGCAATCTGAAGGTCCTGGGTTCGAGTCCCGCCATATACCGATGTGTTTTTCGATTCCCGATTAATCCGACGTTCTCACGGTAAAGGAAAACATCGTGATCCAACCTGCACATATCTAAGAAGAAATTCAATGATATGTGTAAAGTCAACCAACCCGCACTTGGCCAGCGTGGTTGACTATGGCCTAGTCACCGCTAAGGTAGGCTCCGAGCCCCTTGGTGGGGACATATAGTGAGCTGATGATGAAGTTAAACATTTGTGCCATGGTGATATGCCTACATTTGGTTAGAGTTATTATGTTCTATTTTTCCACAGCCTACTCTATTCACCTACATTTAACTGTCAACTTTGGCAGTATAATAGCCGTGTGTAAATAATTTATTTACACTGTGACGCTCGGTACCGCACGCATAAATAACATCCGGAGTCTACCTTGGGACTCGACGAGAGATTTACAGCATCCAGCAGCTTAGATAAAGGATTTTCTTTTGCCTACTTCAGAAATAATGTTTTTAATCCGAAGCAGTTCGTATGAAAGATCTCTTCTCGTAACAAGCAAGAAAAGATAACAGCTCGAGCGGATTTAGAAATGTAAAAAGATTTACGAAGATAATTGGTATATTCCATTCTTATTTATTAGTTAAAAGTACAATAAAGTCTGATTTATTATTAGACCAATTTGTAACAATGAAAACCAAATACCATCAGCTACGTATAAGTCCCTACTAAGGGGCTCCTAAGTTAGGGGTGACTATGACATAGTCAACCACGCTGGCCCAGCGCAGGTTGACTTCACACATATCTTTAAACTTCTTCGCAGATATGTGCAGGTTGCATGTTTTCCTTCACCAAAAGAACGTTGGATAAATGTATGTACGTATGTAAATCCAAAAACACATTGGTATATGGTGGGTTTTGAACCTGCAGATTACAAGTCAAGTGTTAAACTCCTGAGCCACCGACATTATATAGTAACACTTGAAGCTTTTATTCTTTAACATCTCTATTACTTAAATTATCATCTTACTAATATTATAAATGCTAAAGTTTACATGAATGGATGGATGGATGTTTGTTTAAAAGTAGCTCCGGAACCGCCCAACGGATCTGGATGAAATTTGGCTTAGATGTAGAACACAGTCTGAAAGGACATATACGCTACTTATTAAGTTTTTTCTTTATTCCGCGCGGACAGTTTCGCGGGCATCACCTAGTTTAGATGTTATATATTTTAAGCAGCATAACATTCATTAAAACTTGTTGAAAATGTCATTTGATATGTACAAACAGAACTTCAATCGGCGCTTACACAATTGTACCTCGCAGCACAAATCTGTCGAGCTTTGTTGTACGTAAATGCCCTCTAATGAGCCAACTTCCGCGCTGTATTCATCAATTTTGGATTATAGCAAGTTCTGATCGAAAACATAGAATAGGGAATCGAATGTTTTGCTAAGCTTTAGTGTGTTTTGTTAACATCGAAATTTCTAGAACTTTCAAGTATATTTGTGTGTTAGTGTTTATAGCCATCTATGAACACCTCGGTGGTTGTTCGTTTGCCCCCTTCTCTTATAAAATAAATAAACATCCAAACTTGCTTATTATTATGATATACATTATCTTGGTTTACAAATCTCTTTAAAAACTTAGGTAACATTATATTGTTAATATCAAATTCTGTAAGTAAAAGTCATCATCATCATCAGCTATATGTCCCCACCGAGGGGCTCGGAGCCTACTCTAAGTTAAGGGTGATTAGGCCATAGTGGCCACGCTGGCCAAGTGCGGGTTGGTTGTCTTCACACATATATTTGAATTACTTCTCAGATATGTGTAGGTTGCATCACGATGTTTTCCTTCACCGTAAGAACGTCGGATAAATGTACATATGTAAATCGGAAATCGGAAAACACATTGGTACATGGCGGGATTCGAACCCAGGACCTGCAGATTGCAAGTCAAGTGCTTGGCCACTGAGCCACAGACGCTCTAAAAAGTAGGCGAACTATTTCCATTGTATAATCTACTTATCAGCAAAGTAAATCCTAAGTCGCGGCAATTTCAGTAATAAGAACCCGCTTCGAGATTATTCCCTATGTTTGTGAGCTCCTTAAGGATTACTAACTCCAATTTTTATACCGAAGCCGACTGATAAAGTTTTTTTCTTTATTTAATCTACCATAATGTTTGTTACAGATTTTGTTATCATTTTTACTACGAACAAAATATTTTATTATTTGACATAACCTCAAAAATGGTATATATAACTAAACTTATTTAGGAAAATATTTGCAAGAAAGCAATTTTATTCTTACAGTGCCATTTTTAGCTTACAATGGTAAACTTTAATTTGTAAACAGAGAAACGAAAGAACAATCTTTATATAAGCATTTTTTGTCAAGCGAAGAGAAACAAAGAAATCGTATGACGCAATAGTGAACGAGTATGTCGGAAGAAAATGCCCTTGACGACACAAAATGATGGCAAAAAGGCCAAATATGATTGCATTATTTTAAGAAACAAATATACATTGAATTATTCTTGAAACCCTCGTCAGTATACTAAATTCCTAAAGAGGGACTCAGAGTCTACCCTAAGTTATGCTCAATCGAACTCGATGAAATTTGAGAACATAGTCTGGAAGAAAACAAAGATTAGTGTTTTTTTCGCGCGGACGGTGTTGCGGGCGACAGCTTGTATATTTAAATAGTTATATTATTAATAGTTATTAATCATCGCGTTAATATTTCACTACCTAAGCACGTATGATTTTGTCGAAGTAAGCGATACCTAATGGCCTCGTTACACACGTGTATCTCTCAAATATTCACACGAGGGTAGTGCACTGAAACAGAGCAGATAGTGCAGTATTACAATTGTTTGAACTCTCACGACTATTTTGTCAGTAAGTTTAATTACAAATCATTGTAGTACTGATATGCGTACTGCTCTGTTTCTGTTTACTTTTTTTATCATAAGGTGGCAAACGAGCGAGCCTCCACGTGAAATCGCTGAAATAGCCAAGTGACCGTTGCCCATAGACATACGCAATTGCATATGCGTTGCCTACCTTTAATCGACGGAGGAGAGGATGCACAGAAAGAAAATATTTTCCTCACCCATGATGCATCCTCTCATCCGGAAAGTCCACTTCCACTTCCCATCCTTTCCTTATAAGAAAAAGGATGAGAAGGGAAAGAGGACTAAATTAGGCCTACGGGACGCACAAAACTGCCCTCGTGTGAAAGTATTATGAAGTTTTTCTTAGAAATGATTATTATAATTGCTACACATATCAAATAACTAATTGATATTTATTATTAGGTGTATCTTAATATTAAAATGATAGGTTAACATTTAAATTAAACTATTTAAACTTTCATGAAACTTTATTGTTAACTTAATATATAATAGTTACTTAACTACTAAGTTTAACAGTGGTAGAGCCCGCTTTAACATCTTCGCACGAATTAGTCCGGTTGGCCGGGTGAAATACCACGACCATACAGAAGATTCCATTTATTCCAGACTATGTTCTATATGTACGTCAAATTTCACCAAGATAGCCGTTCTGGACATATCTTCAAACAAACATCCATCTATCCATCCATTCATACAAACAATCATATTTATAATATTACTAGCGGTCGCCAGCGACTCCGTCCGTGAGTAATTAAAAATTACTTAATTAGTAGCCTAAATGTTTTTCCAGACTGTGTTCCACATCTATGCCAAATCAGCCTCTTCCATGGAACCGTTTTAGACTTTCAAACAAACATCCATCCATCCAAACATTTATAATATTAGTAAGATTACTTTCAATAAATCATTGACTTAGACGTTTAAATACTTAAAATTTTTTCATTAGACATTATACTCCATTGAAACGGCAGATAAAGCGTCGAAATTAATATTTCTGAATGAGAGACCGCTCGAGTGTCGGTCGACGAATTTGCACCCGCAATACATTCCAATGAAGTTATTGGAATTCTTTGTAGCTTGGAAAAAGTTGGGGGAAAATATTCCATATGTTGCTCGGACCTTTGCTGTGAAAGTTAAAAAGATATCCAGTTAAATAGAAGAAAAAATTAAACGAACGATTAAATAAAAATAACAAAGAAAAGCTTTTATTATGTTATCATCTATTAAAGAACTAAAAATTATAAAAAATGTCTTTAAGACGATTCAAACGAGGCCAATCTCGATGAGGTTGTGTTCATTGCGTAGTTTCTAAGGTCATTTTTTAGCTTCATCAGAACAGCACCATGTCATCCATAATATTGCATTGTCACGTGATTTTTTTTTCTATAAAATGTTAGCAGATTTTTTTTGTAAAATTACTAATTTTTCTTTTACCATTCCAACTGTGCTAGGATATGGTTTACGACAATAGTCAAATGGCGGGATTCGAAACCCCGACCTCGTGATCGGAAATCCGTACCCTTAACCATTAGGCTATTGACTCTTACATATGTATGCAAAATTGCAGCCCAATCAGTAACTGGGAAGTTGTTTCATTTGCAATTGATGACAAACATCGGGACAGGTGAAAATAAATAAAACCTTGTCAAAAGATTTCACTGAATTATTTTCACTATAGTTGAGCTGCAAAGGTGCTAAAACTTCCAAAATATTTGTGATAAAATACTTTGAAGTTATTGTCATCTCCGCCTTTTCAATCAGAATATGAGGGACAATAATATAATAAAAATCTAAATTTATAGACATTTCAAATTCTATCCAATGTATTTAGCTCGAATTCACAAAATTAGATAAATGCTGAGCTATCGTTACAAAAATGAGTTGATTAAACCTATTATTTAGGTTTTGGATAAATGTTAAAAATAATATTATAAAATAAGACCTTGGGGTAACATTTTAGCGGGTTTGATGTACTTTAAAGGTTACATTCTAAGAATTCGACGTAGCTTTTGCTTCGAATTTCAGTTTTTTATTTGTTGAAATATATTTTAAAAGAGCGGTTCGAAAATTATATTTGATGTAAAGAATAATCACTGAGTTTCCAAGAAAAACCTTGCACGCTAAACTTGCTTGTTTGAAGCAATTTTTTTTATATTTTTAACGTCTATGTAAGTTATAAATGTAATTAATTAAAATCGAAATTTATTGTTATACTAGCTGTCCCCCGCGATTCCGTTCGCGCGGAATCAAAAAAAATTGTAAGCAATTCCAAACTATGTTCTATATGTATGCCAAATTTCATCGAGAACTGTTCAGCCGTTCTGAAGTTCCTTTCAAACAAACATCCATCTAAACTTGCGCCTTTATGTAAGATACACAATTATAGTTAGTACATATGTCTAAATACATAAAAGAAAGTAGTGTTACTTACACTATTTATATCTCAAGAACGGCTTTACCGATATGCCTGAAAATTGGTGAGGAGGTAGCTTAGAGCCAGGAGACGGACATAGGATACTATTTATTATTTTTTTTCGAATTTATCTATATATTAGGTTTTTTTATATAACCACGTGGACGGAGTCGCGGGCGACAGCTAGTAATCTAATAAAAATCATTAAAACTTGTCTATGAAAAAAAAACTGTCTAAAAGAAAGTTTCCTGCCGAATCTATCTCTGCCAACCTCCCTTCGTAAATGTCGTAAACCTCTTGACATTAAGCAGGACCATAAATTTTAATAATGAGCCCCCAAAATTGACTGGTTATAAATCTTTTTAATAAATTAGTTATTCATGAAAAAGTCATTGAATATGTCCCTTAAGGTGACCTTGTCCTCGCGAAGTTTGCCAATTTTTTTACGTTAAATAAAAATAGACTAATACTGTTCTAGAATCAACGTAATTTTAAATAAATGTTATGTATAATTTCAATTATATTTATCAAGATATATAATCCAATTTTCAAGTTAATTTACGTTTCGCTGTAAATAACACAATAGTGTGACCAACTTTTTAGAGATAAATCGAAAAAAAAAATTGCGTGGAGTTAAAACTTCAACGCTAATCAATGTAAATTCTGTATACTCCTGATCACTTACTTGAATACCATTAAATAAATTAAAAAAAAACTTTATTAAAAAAATCCTTACAATTTAACAGATTTAAGATGTTGTTAAATTAAATTAAAATCGGGACTATCCAATATAGACTTGCTGCATGGTCACCCTAAATTCATATTCGTAAGGAATTCTTTGAACTCATGCACCCAGTCCCTCTGTGGCACTCGAAATAAACAACACTAAGACCCTGTTTCCACTAATCAACCAATCGAGCGATTCTAGATGCGCTTAACCACGCTTATTGATATTGTGAACATTGCATTACGTGTGCAGACCGTCGCGCTAGTGGAAATAGGGCCTAACATTTTGCTGTGCGCATTTATTTCTGTTTGGAACTAGTCTTCGCCGCACTAAATATGTGGACCCAATTAACCGTCCCTAAGTAGTCAATTAATGTACGTCATGATGTTACTTTGTCTCTCAACAAGTACTAAATGAGATATTCTAAAGTTGTGTTTGTACTAACTATAATAATACTTAACCGAAAATCTGTATCTCTGCCTACCCTTTTTTATCATATCATACTAATATTATAAATGCGAATGTATGTATGGATCCAATATTAGAAGGTATCTCCCGAACGTCTGGATGGATGTCGAACACATAGGCAACTTTAATTTTTTTGAATTACGCACGGACGGAGATTCATGCGAAGGTTACATAATGTTTATTTTAATTAAAACGCAGTATGTTTACTACGATACTGTGGAATATACCTAAAGTTTAATACGCAGTGTCTTAAATATTTCCGCATATGTATTGAGTCTAGGTAAATACCTACGAAGTGTTTTTTTGTCTTAACCAAAAGTTCATTGCTTTTATCTCGATGTATCGTGAAACATTAATATTAAATTATATTTAGCAAGTATAACCGCCGCTCGCAAAACGTGTTTTCAATGAGAAAAAACGTATTTCATATGGATAATAGAACGTAAAAGATGCGGTGACGTATATTTTTATACCCAATGCCCGTGGCAATGACCGCCGCTGACTTGTCGGTTCACGGCCGTTTACAAAGCAACGACGCCTCACTTGAATAATATATCCTTGTCCAAATCCTCCATTATAAGTATACTATATAGTACATGTTGCGTTTTATATTTGATAAATACAATCTCCTTATTCACCCTGTATTTCAAAATAAATAAAAGTGTGGTACGGGGCGCAGGGCACACCCCCACAAGTACGGAATACACACTAGTGCACATCGGGGCGGACGAGAGGGCGCTCCACTCGCTTTAGTCTCGCGCGGACCGCTGTCGAGAACGGACGCCTGCTGTGCTTTGTGATGCGATCGGACAATATAAACTAGTTTTACTTCGAAATATCCAGTGCGTTATTTTTTCAAATTCACGTGCGTTTGTGGACAACAATTGTGATTGTAACAATCGGTGCGTATCAGTTATTGTGTTAAATTTGTACTATTCGAGTTGTTTACGATCGTTTAACATTGTTGTTCGGTTTTACTTTTTTTACACTTCCCTTCGTCCTGGGTATAAATACGTTGGGATAGTTGACGCGTCTTATGATTCACAGGGCGGTACATTAATAAAGGTTCGTTTCTATTTTCAGATTAACCGTACGGTTTGATCGGGAGCCGTTGACTTTAAAACAAAGCCATAGTTTGAGGTGAACGTGCTTCATTAAATCGTAAACCACCAGGTACGTATACAAATTTGTGGTTTGGCAAACCGTCATCTGATTATAATTTTTTGTCCGTTTAATCGCGTGTGTATAGATATTGTAACATTTGCTTATAATAGTTTATTGTAAGCCTGTATATTTTTCCTGTTTTATGTCGGTGACCGGCGACCTCGATCCTTTCCATTTTATTAGGTCTGTACTTTTCGATTTGCTAACATCTTACGTAAGCCGATTGGTTCTTTGTAATTAATAATTAGGTTGTGTATGAAAGATAGAATCGGAGCATATATTATGCTATGAGCATGCTTTATATAATTTTGTAACCTTTTGTTTGACATTTGATCAGGCCTTCGACTGTATTGTGTTACCTGTTGCTTCAACGCGTGTCCGCACGCATCGATTCTTTGTTCGTGTGTACAATTCTTATTCAATAAACATTACAAAGTAATTTTTATTACAATGCCTGCGATATTTTTTATTATATTACATTTTCTTTTGTTTCAATTATGTAATTTTTCCGTTTGATATTTCCGTTAAACGTTAACGGCTGTCATTTTGAATTTATTAACGGCATGAAAGTGTCTATCAAACTTACTTCAAATCTAGACAGTTTTGTTATTATTTCTTTGAGGTAAAAATAATATTGCGGTGATGTATATGTTTGGTGCTTTAGTCTAGTTGTGGGTAGTCATGTTGAAATTTGTAATTCGTTTATAACGTAATGTTTAGTAATATACTTTAAATTATCGCCTGTCCTTTCGAAATCTAGATAAAATACGTGTCATAGCGATAAGGAATTGTAATGCAACTTAAATATAATTGCATTTATTCGGTAATAACAGGTTTTGAATGGAACGAATTTGCTTGTAATTTTTAAGTCCAGAGATCAAAGTCTTTGTAGAAATAAAAAAAATATGTTCGATTTGTAATTTTACCTAATATCAATATTGTTACAAAAAAATAATGAGCCGGTAAATTTTTTGTGACCAAAGATTAAAAATATAGAATATCAAATTGTAGAAAGTACAAAGGGTAGAAAACGTTTATGAGTATTTTAATTATTGTGTGACCAGTTAACACGATCAATAGGACTCGGTGGGGTATTGGTGGGAGGGGGAGGAGAATTATGCCGGATATCAATTCCGGTCACGTCGATACCGATCTTAGAGGCTAGTTACGTAGTTGACAAGTTAACAACTTGCAAGTTTTTATACAGTTCAACGCTGACTTAAGATAGTAAAAATCTAAACAACACTGTTAAAATATTCCAGTCCTATTTTGTAATAATCTATGTACAAAAAAAGATATGTGAAAAAGTTGTAAGGAGATTCTATGTTTATTTTTAATTTTTTTGAACTTCGAGCTGTAAAAGTTTTTCTCTTATTCACTGTTAATTGTCTATCGCCAGTATTTAAAATAACATTTCACAATGAAAATGACTCAAAAGCCTAACTTTTAAACTAGAAAACATTTATTAAATCGCCGAATTATTTATTTAAATGAAACCTTCATAACAAATATGTAGTTTGACCTAACACCGACGTCTGAAATTGCCCTAAGACAAATATAGAGGGATATGTAATTCAATTCCTTGTCGGAGCAATATGCAAATATTGACGCTATCGTCTTAATTTCTATAATAAAGCCACTGATTTGCATATTCATGCGTATGAGATTACATTCCGTATTCCAATAAGAAAAGTCTATTCAATTATTCCAGCATTGTGACCGCACTTCATTTCACATGTCATTGTCTTTGACATATATGTCTCTCGGAGACATTCTATCGATAGGATTTTAACTAGCAGAATTATGGAATAAAATAACTCTGCTTTCTTTAATCTACTAGTTTAGAAAGACGCATTATTAGTCTGTTAGGAGGACACTTATGTTAGTGCGTTTTTAATTTTGTAGTATGCAAAACTTATCTGTAACACATTGATGTTTAAACATGATGATTCAATTTTGAAAATCTTGGAATAAACTTGACCCTTCAAAACATTGGATATCTTTGTGTTTTTAAACAAAATTTTTCGTCAATTTTTGTCATTGAAGTTGTTTCTTATAAGTCTTATTTTAGTTATTAAGACGTAAAAGGATGTCTAGTCTTTGTATGGTTTGTTGTGGTCGGTAATGGGAAAACAAATTAGTTATATTTAATATTCCAAGAAACGTTACTGTATACGTGAGGCAACGCTCGTATTAACTTTAAAACAAACAAATCGGAATCATAAAGACTGCCAGATGTTATGGAACGAATCTATTTGGCGCCAAAATGGTGTTTTTTTCTTCTAATTGTAAACAGCCAGTACTTTTTTTCTTGTTTTGAAAAAAGAAGACGTTGCAAATACTAATTTGGATGGCAATTTGTTAATATGGCCATTTTTTTTCTTCAAATTGATGCTAGTTTTAGAAGTTTGAGTCTTAAATCTTTGTCCTTTTGTTACACTTAGGAACTGTTATCTTACTTATATTATAAATGCGAATGTTTAGATGGATGTTTAGTTGAAGGTATCTCCGGAACGGCTCAACTAATCTCGCTGAAATTTGGCATAGATGTAGAACATAATCCGGAAGACCACGTAGGCTGCTACTTTTTTATTCCACGCGCACGGCTAGCGACAGATAGTAATATCGTAATTATAAAATATATTTCCTAGTATGTTATAATTAGTATAGCATATGTTAAAATGTAGTACAAAAAACATGCTAGACTAGACAAAAGAATATAATATATTTTATGTTAAGTGGCGTTCAACTCTGAGCCAACTGGGGCGCTGGTTTTTAATTGGACCGCTTTATATAATATAATAAAGAAAATATAACAATGCGTTATAACATACTGAAACATGGTCTTCTAAAGCACGGTGAAGGTCTATAGGAATCTTTAACACATTCAATGCCACTATAGCGTACTCATAAAACAGCATGGAACGTGTTAAATCAATTTATCGATTTTGATTCGAATCTTTGAATTATTTGTTATTGATAGTTTAAGAGAAATTGTAATTTTTAAATAAATTTGAATTATTAAATTCATGTTCTTAGTAATAAGATGACGGCCAACCTCCATTAAATGGAGGGGCACCTTGAGAGAGAGAGAGAGTAATAACACTAGCTGTCGCCCACGACTCCGTCAGCGCGGAATTAAACTTAGTAGCCTATATGTTCTTCCAGACTGTTCTACGTATACCAAATTTCATCAAGATCCAATCAGCCATTTAGGTTACAAATTCTAACAAATATCCATCTAAACATTCGCATATATGTTAGTTATATTTATATTTTAGAAAAGTCGTGATATATTTCTACATATATTATATATTTAACCGTAACCAAGGTGACGGCTTTTTATATATCCAATATGAAGCAACAATATTTATCATCTATTTATGCTCGCTTTCCGGGAACCGATACTTGCCGTCCATATTTAGATATACCTATTTGTATGGAAGATATTTTATCAACAAACGCTAGTTATTTTCCTACTACGAATATCTTCAATCTAACTATAGAATTATTTTTTCCACGAAACTTAGTTATTTCGTAGGTATACTATTTTATGTGATTTGGTCTGTTTGTTCAGATCATATATGTAATTTAATTTAGACTTACTTTGATAGATTGAAATGTAATTATAAAGAAATCTTCAGTATTGATAACGACGTATTAAAAACAAAATTGATAGATTTTTTTTTTCTATATGAAATTCTATTTCAGCGTTGATCGTTTAATTTTCTGACCGTTCATTGGAATCGTATATTTATTTGCAAAGGTCTTTTGAATGTGACCAGCTATTTGTACCGTCAACAAAGCCGATTGGCGAATGCCGAATCGCAAAAAAACAAGCTGCCTCGTCAAAGGCACGAGCATTGCCACGCAAAGAGGATTCCAGGTTTCATTAGACCGATGCGATCGAGGTCCGCTTACGAAACTTTTTTTTTTTTTCAATTTTATATGACTTAGTTTTACGTATTGAAAATATATAATGTTGATGACATTATTTAACTGAAAACTTACCATTGTCCAATAGTCGACTCATCTAGTGGGTGGTCTTGTCTACATCTTTGTTGTGTAGTCTATGGTTTTCATTGTTGAAATATTTGACTATCGTTCATTAAATGGCCGGATGTTGTGGACCAATAAAACACAGGCCCTCTGTAGATAGGCATCATAAATCTACGAAACTCGGCGAGTTTAGTCACTAAGCGACTTACGCAATCAAGATCGCTGTGATACAAGTCGGTGCAAATTTCAAAATGGCGGAGTAATCAGTTGATATGTCGTTATTCCTGTATTGGTCGAATCGACGACACGCGTCGACGATTCAATGTTGTATGAGCGCGCAACGCGATTCTCACGACGTAACCACCCAATATTACTTTAAACGATTTACGTTGCCTTGTGTACGAAGGTCCTTAGATGACGTGGACATCTTACTAATATTATAAATGAGAAAGTTTAGATCAGTCTTTCCCAAAGTGGGCGATAACGCCCCCTTGTGGGCGCTGCAGGTCAAAAGTTGCTTGTTATAGTAAAAGTTTCGTTTAGAATCCTCCGTTAATATACTGATATAGGTCACAATAATTAATTTAATTAATTTGAACTTATAGTGGTTTTTAAATATGTGAAAATATATATAATATGGGGGGAAAAACTACTGGTTTAGATGGATGGGTGGATGGATGAATAACTTGAAGGTATCTCTGGAACGGCTCAACGGATTTTGATGATTTGGCACACATAGATCATAGTCTGGAAGAACACATAGGCTACTTAGTAAGTTTTTTTTAATTCTGCGCGGACGTAGTCGTGGGCGATCGCTAGTTGGTTATAAATACTGTTATATCTATATGTCTATCTTTCCAGATTCAGTTTTATGCTTTGGCTATAAATCCATCAACACATCTTTATTACGCCCAACGATAAAAGCACGAAAGTATTGACAAGCATTGATAACGTTCTGCCAAAGTACTTTCGACTCTATCCTAACGTAGCAAGGTTCAATTTGACATGGTAGTATCTATTTAACTGACCTTAGTCAACGTTATTGTGAACAACCTTTTGTCCGCGGCTTTGCTCGCGGCGAATATTTTTAATTAAAGTTTCTCTTACCGCTCGAGTTTTCCTTAGAATTACGTTTTCTTAAGAAGATCTGTTAAAAATGTGTAATCATTTTAGTATTAACGCGAATTTCACCACATTTTATTTTAATAAAAGTTAAAAAAATTTGTTTTTTTCATTCCTTGCATTTAATTAAAATGTTTGTGGACATAGAAAAAAATTGTGGTTGGAATTTTTTTTTACATTCTTAAAGCGTAAGAACTAAATTAAGAAATAGAATTTTTAATCAATCGCATTTGTTCAACTATGTTTGAATCATTAAATGATTACATTGTTCATTAAAATAAAATTAATTTTACAATTACAATTTAAATAAACATTATCGTATTTCAGAACGAATTTCAAATAACATTAAAACAATTATAGAACGTAATTTTGAATTTCGAACGCAATTCTCGAAAGCGATCGATTCAAAACGAACTCGCACGTTATGTGGCGGTTAGACCACATCCTCAGACTTTTAACAAAAGGCCCGGGAACGTTCGGTACAATTAAGTGCAATCATTCAATTACGACCGGTAGGGTGGACGGCTACTTACGTCGCCGTTACCATGACGACCGTCAAAACAGAAAAGAAATATAATGTCGTCGGTCAGTTGAATGGACCTTAATTGAAACCATTCAATATTAAAGGGTAAAATATACGAATGTTATATTTAGAATCGGGACTGTTTGACCGATTCGTTTTGCAATGTCACAAATGACAATAACTTTAAGGCAATCGAGCTAATAATTTATTCACAATGAAAGGTCAAAAATATACTAAACCTAAATACGAACGTTTAGTTGTATGCTAGGATGACTGGTGAATGAATGTTTGATAGAAGATACAGAACAGCTGGGTCTCGCTAAAATTTGTAATAGACATAAAACATAGACTACTAAGTTTTTTAATTCCTCGCGGACGGGCGACAACTAGTATTAGATAAATATTGCTTTCATAGTCAATGAGACTTATCTAGCACATAAAAAATATTTTTAAATTTACTTGATATTAACTAAATTTAATTTTTTTTTAACAAATTGGCTTAAAAAAAATCAAATTAAAATGACCGTGGACGTTTGTCAAACAGTTAATTCTATACGAACGAACAGCGAGACCGATTCATTAATCTTGTTAACTGCAATATGGAGCTCAGTAAAGAAAGGACAGAAATTGTCTCCAAACTAAGGAATGCTACTAGCTGTCGCCGCGACTTCGTCAGCGCGGAATTAAAAACCAACATAATTAGTGTCCTATGCGTTCTTCCAGACTATGTTGTAAATGTATGCCAAATTTCATAGTCATTCGTTCAGCCGTTCTAGAGATACTTTCAAACATCCATCAATCTAAACATTCGCATTTATAATATTAGTAAGATAGGAAGAAAGGTAGTTGTTTATCTAAGTACGACAAAAACTAACTATAGAATCTATAAAGCCACAGTCGTCTTATGGTTAAGTAGTATCTTACTATGTTAATGTCGTAAACTCCTAAGTTCCCGAAGGGCTCGTCTATCTTAAGTTGGGGTGACTAACTGTCAACCACTCTGACCTTGGTATAGCTATATAGTATAGCCATATAGAGAAGGAAAACATCGCGATGCTGAACATATCTGAGAAGTAATTCAAAGATATGTGTGAAGTCAACCTGCAATGGGCCACAGAGTGGTTGACGTAAAGTCAACTTACACTGGGCCAACGTGAATGACGCGAAGTCAACCTGCACTGGGCCGGTGTGTTTGACTATGGCCTAGTCACCACTAACTTAGGTTAAGCTCAGAGCCCCTCAGTGGGTCTTGTAGTGATCTGATGATAAATTGTAATGTTTTAACGCGTAATCTTATAATTTATACTCACGTAACTTGTGAAGTGTCAACGGAGCGTGTAAACATGTAACAAGCTTATCATTAACCATGGGAATGTAGCCCGTCACTAAATGATATAGCACTTTTTATCCCAACCTTTCTTCATTTCCAGTAAGCAACCAGACTAAACGGACCTTTTGTTTTTTATCATTTATTAAATCTATGTTACCGACTGACTATAAGTATTTGTAATTTGACTAGGCAAATTATAAATCGTCAGGAAATTATTGTAGTACGTATTAAAGGTGACAGTTCTTTAGCTTGTTTTCTATTTAGCCAATAAATAACCGCAACACTGACTGGTGACGCCTTTACAAATTGCCTAAATATAAAATCATTTTGTGAATGAAATCGACTGATATGTAATTTGCCTAGGCAAATTACAAAGGCATTTATGGTAGGTGAGGTGTATTTTTCCGAGGAATAAAAATGTAAGTTCAACATATACTGGTCGTAAAATTCTCATAGTCCCTTTTTTCTTTGTTCACGGAGCGTATCGCCACGCAAGTGTGTTCTCAGGCCCATGCCGCGTTCACTCCGATTTAGTACTCGTCGGTTGACTCACTCGACTAATGTTAGTTTAGTTAGTCATCAGTTCTTTGTGAGACGAGTCGATGATTACAAAGACATCTCGACCGGTAAATCTGTTTGTAAATTACGCATCGTGTAATTTGTTTTGTATTATTTGTTAGAGATCAATCAATAGATAATTAGTAGTTGTTTGTTAAATAACTTTAAAGATAGCCTTAAATAATTATTTAGGGTTTATTCGCAAACCTTTCAACTATCTCCTAATTTATCCGTGTGTTTTTATTTTAATTTTTTTTTTAGAATTGGATTTAAAATATCAACAAATGTTTATTTATGTATGTTACTCCAAAAAAAACTTTTCAGTTCAAATGAAAATAACATTGCTAATTTTACAAGTATATTTGTAACACATTTTTAAACGAAAATACTTAAATTTTATTTATAAATCGTCTGCGTTATTTAAAAAACATTTCAGTATATCGATTCGTTAGCATGAATGAACTGTTGCTTTTATTACGCTATGTGCGTAGAAAATCCTGGCAACCTTGCCAAAAAATTTATAATTTTTTTACTTGGCAACACTTTAGAATATTCCATTATTGTAAACATGTTACTTTTTAAAGTAATTGCACAAAATATTTTAACGTTGTACTACAAAAAATAACGAATTGCGAATCGAATTTAGGAAAGAGCTGAGCGTTATAGATTTGTTTCATACGCTCTCATACGTTAAGACATACATTTGTCTTTGTCTCGCAGTGTACATGTTATAAAAAAACGTAATATTTATTGTAACGCTATTATTGAAAATTAAACAGACATCGCAGGAAAGCAAAGTGCTGCAAATAACCCAAAAATACACAGTTTATGAGATTCTAAAGGCCAATTTCCTCACCTTAATTTAAAACGTATTTTGTATTTCGAAACATTCGCGTATCTTATTTAAATTTGCTTCTCCACTCTGTCAAGGTCACATCGAAGTTACAAATTAATTATTGACCTAAATATTTTATGCAATTTTTATAACACGCCATTTTGTAAGGTCAGCGCAATGTCGTATAGAAAAAATCTATTGTAACATTACGTCTAAACGGAACACCGCAATGAGAATTATTTTCTATATGCGAACTACCTTCACTGTTAACCTTGGCCACATATTATTTCCTAGTTTCATTCCGCAATTCTATATCCTTAGGGTCATATCTTCTGTATATAGCAACCCGTATGACCTTATAGCTTAGTAAATTGACTACCAGATATGTCAAAGAGATTTAGGTTCAATATCAAATTTTTACTGATACGTCTGGTTTAAAAACAAAAAGGCATATCGTGTTTTGTTTGTAGGTAACTTCGGAACGGCTCAACGGATCGTGATGAAATTTTGCATAGATTTAGAACATAGTCTGGAAGAACACATAGTCAACTAATTAAGTCTTTCTTCATCCCGCGCGGACGCAGTCGCGGGCGACAGCTAGTGTAAGAAAATACTGGCATAAAAGTCAGAAAAGACGAGTAAAAGGGATAACAATATGTATTCGAATTAGTATTTACTTTACTATCTCAATCAAATATAATTTTTTTTTTAATTTTTTTTTAATTTATTTATTTAAAAAGTGCATGGCTGATAATGGAACGATAACACTTTTATATAAGTATTGAGTACGTATGTACTAGATTAGTCTAGACTAGACTAGACATCGCAAATGATTCTCATTTGTAGTTGAGTAATTCACACGCAGTTCGAAGTTAGACATCGTTAATTAGGGTTGTCAACACTTTTTTTATTCTATTTAGATACGTGACTTTGCTATAGTTGGAATTTAGTTACGTAGTTGTTATTATAGAAATGTCTTCATAAAGACTTCATAAAACCTTTGAACGTCAATAGCCCAATGGTTAAGGGTACGGATTTCCGATCACGAGGTCGGAGGTTCGAATCCCGCCATTCGACTATTGTCGTAAACATATCCTAGCACAAGCCTAGAGCTTAGTTGGAATGGTAAAAGAAATATTAGTAAATTTACTAAAAATCTGCTAATATTTAAAAAAATGTTAGTGACGCCCCTGGCTTTGCGAGTAACATGTATGTTAAATCAATTTTTTTTTAGTTCTAAAAACCATTGTACCCGACTAATAAGAGTGTAATTTTTAGCTGTATGAATGTTTTTATGTATGTCTATAATGACCATTTATACCCTAAACGACTGAATCGATTTGTAGAGTTGACATTTTTTAATTAAATATTACCATTTTTTTTGTTAATTTACTAACATTCGTACCATTCAAATTAAGATCTAGACTTGTGATAGGATATGTTTCACGACAATAGTCGAATGGCGAGATTCGAACTCTCGACCAACTTATAAAAAATCCGTACCCACCATGCTGTTGGCGCGATTTCGACGAGTCGTCATTCGATTCGTATTTTCTCTGGCATGTATCATGCGATTTTTTAATTTATCTAACCGGAACTTCACGTATACTATATCTTAACTATCACTAAGCTATAAATAAGTGTAATTTTATGAAATACTATTAGTTATATAAAAAACTAACTTCATTAAATATACTTATTTAAAAGATTACTTTTGTGTGTACATTCTGTATAGTTTCGTTCCACAATTACTTATAAGGTAACCGAAGCGTACACTCATTTAATTATATTATAAAGTCACTGGAAGATTACGTTTTAAAAAATATACTCCTTTGTGACCCTAACAGAGAAGTCCGTTACGGTAAAAAATTAATAATTTTATAATCTATACAACTTTAGTTTCTAACCTCAAACCTCATTACCATTGATGAACTGTGAAATGCTGATTTACATCTCATTGTCCAAAGCTTAATGTTAGTTTAACTACAATTAACATGAAAGTTAATTTTGAAGTTGACAAACTATTGACTATTGGTATGTCATAGACGTTGCGTGAGTCACGTTTTTTCATCAGTGACGACAACGTCCCGTCGCCACGCGGCCGTGACATTTGTCGGCTGACCGATTGCACGGCCTTCGCTCGCGGTCGTCAACTCCGATCATACTGGTACACTACCACGTCGGATAGCGGCTGTACCTTTCGCACACTTATACGAATACTACCTGTCCCACTCGCACACTTCTGTTGCTATGTCAGTAAGAACATTTTTGACATTTTGATTTTTTCTTGCAAAGGAGGCAAAAGTTTTTAGTGTAAGGCCAAGTGATATCAATTATTCGTTTTAAATAGTTTTGACAGTTGAAAGTAACAAAATTAAAAATCCACCGCTGATTTTCCTACTTCAAGTTTGGTTATTTCAGTGAAATATAATATTTAATTGTTGTTTTTAGTTTTGGTAACCGCTCAACCTTGTCGTCAACCCTAAAAAAGTTTAATAGACCCTCCCACAAAATACACTAAGTATAAAACCAATTACACGGTTCAATAAACAAATGATTACCGCATTACCGAATGCATCTCACAAAGCGTTGTTCTCGTGTAATTAAGCTTATAAATAGACTGACGGTCGCCCGCGACTCCGTCCGCGTGGGATTAAAAAAAACCTAATTGGTAACCTAAATACTTCCAGACTATCTATTAGACGTTCTATAAGTATCTCAAATTTCCTCGAGATCCGTTTCATCCAAACATTCGCTTTTAAAATGATAATGGAAAAAATCTTTCCGGGGTATTTATGCTGAACAAAACCAAACTTAAATCAAATCAAAAGTAATAGTTTTTATTGTACACTAGCGGTCACCCGCGACTCCTCATAACAAAAAAAACAAACATAATTAGCCTATGTGTTCCAGTACGTTCTACGCATATGCCAAATTTCAGCGAGATCCATGTAGCCGTTATGGAGATACCTTCTAACAAATATCCATCCATCTCAACATTCGCATTTAAAAGTAAGAAGTAAGATATTACTTATCAGTTGGCTTCGAAACAACCTTGCAAAGAGAACGTCATTGACATTGGCGGGAATTCAACGAGGAAAACGGAAGTCGCGCGACTATGCTAACTGACTGGAAAAAAGTCAATCAAATATAGTACTTATTATTAGCAGTGCTATTCAACACTTTAATCTCTCTTTCAGCCGTTATAGAATTAAACTGATATATAAACTCGGCTAAACACTCACGTATATTCGTCCGGTTGCGGCACCGACTAGTTTCGAGTCCATCGGGGGCCCTTCATCAGGATGAGTGGTACTGGTATTATTTCGCGGACGCGGCCCGTCGCTCACTCATGTATATCACTCTAATGTATATAATATCTCACGAAAGTTTGAATAACGTTATATAGTTAAAAATTAATATTTTGTACATTTATCCATCCATACTTTTTACATTTTTAGTATTATTGACAAATAAAATTGTCTAGAAATAAGATTATTAGGATATGTTATTTGATTTGTTCTAATTATTTAACTTAATGTGGGTTTCTGAGACCGAAATCCTCCTTTAAAATACTGTTTGTTTTGTCAAAGATGATAGAGGGATGTGGATATGATATACAGATTTGGTATCAGAAACCTACGCTACGGTAAGATGCAGTTTCTATGTTTTGCTTGAACATTAAACCATTTTCTCTTTACCCTACCCGAAGACTCGTATTGTGATATTTAGAGTCATAAAATGAAATAATATCTGGATCGTTGTTCGTTTATGACTGTCAAAATCGTATTTCTAATAATAAAATGTCTCAATTTAGGCGGCCAATGTTTTATCGCTACGTATAAAGAGGATATTAAACATTTTTATTTGTCCGTCCGTATATCATTGCCGGGGGCGTCTTGTTCGACATTAGGTCATATTTGAGACTTTTTTGTTTCGTTCGCGTCGGTCAACATGTGTTTTCGTGGAAACTTGGAACTCGTTGTAACCTGAAATACGGCATCGAATTTTTGCAAGTTTTTTTTTATTATATACATATTCTACTAAACGCGTTATAAGAAGCGTAGATTCATTCCTAAAATTTTTAATGTGAAATAAAAACATATAGATAGTTAAAAGGTTAGACCGTGGGTTTCTGAGACCATAATAAGGAGGATTATTTATCTCTGTTTCTGTCAAAGATGACAGGGATCACGATATGTTTTGTAAAGATTTGAGTTTCAAAAACCAACAGTCAATCAGAAAGAGATCACGTTAGAAAATACAGCCCAAATGGTGTTATTAGGTTCGAATTAAGAATCTTGTAAAGACGACCATACACGTATTTTCAGTTACTACTAAAGTACCGACTTGAAGCCCTTGTCTGGACAACTTAAACCATAGACATTCTACGGTATCTCTACGTGCATAGACTATTAATTTACCGTCGTTTGTTTTATGATTAAAATCATTCCAACGTCTACAATTTGATGCAGTCTCCACGTCCGGTCTATAACAATTGCCATACACAACTTTGACCTTTGTGTTACATAGAAATAAGTTATCTTTTTGCTTGTCGGGTTGCAACTTATCGATATTTATCATTTAACATGAGTGTATAGATACTTAGAATAAACACAGGAACTACAATAAAATTTTTTTTGGAATTAAATTAATTATGTTTGCTTTAAAAGTTTATAAAAAAGTTTTCGAGTCACGTATAAACAATTAAAATTTATTTTATGAATATTTTTGTAGATAAAGCTAATTTTAGAAACACAAATGTTTGGATGAATGGATGTATGTTTGTTAGAAGGTATCTCGCTTAAATTTGACATAGATGTAGAAAATAGTCTGGAAGAACGTATACGTATCATTTTTTTTATAACTTAGTTAAAATGATAAGTAAACATAGGAGGATATCTTACTAATATTATAAATTAGAATATTTGGATGGATGGATGTCTATTTCAAGGTATCTCCAGAACATCTCGACGATTTTCAATGATATTTGGCATAGATATAGAACATAGTCTGGAAGAACACATAGCCTACTAATTAAGTTTTTTTAGAATTCCGCGCGGATGAAGTCGCGGGCGACAGATAGTGATAATACACAAAGAAAATGTCAATATCTAAAATAGGTATTGTTATATCAATTTGTTAGATTGCATCTCAGCTGAAGTGATCCATAGCTGCTTATAACTAGAGAGGATAGGTTCACCATAATTTTTGAAACTCCGTAAACTTTCCGTAAAAAATTCTTAACTGTATAGCGATTGAATAATGTAAATAATTAATTTATCTAGGATAGGATTGTGATAATTTTTGCAATGCAATATTATGCAAAATATTACATTTGCAATAGTTTTATTACTTGTCAATTGGCACGTATTAATAGTAATTTTGCATTTCATAACGGATTACAATTCTTTATGGTGCAAATTTAGTTGAACATCGATAAAATCATTAATTACTGCACAATACGGTTGAGAAATCTTAGTAAATTTTATTTAAATCACTACCATTTCTTTGTTTCTGTACTTTAGTTTCTTGTTTCATCATCATCAGCTCACTATACGTCCCCACCGAGGGGCTCGGAGCCTACCCTAAGTTAGGGTGATTAGTTAGTTTCTTGTTTAAAAAATATAATTTCGGTGGGCTCACCATGAATTTTCAATCATGACAACACTTGATTTGTTATGCTTTAATTCGCAGTTGTACTTTGATTTCTAAAAATCAATTTTTTTTTCGGAATATCCTAAATTAAAGATGGTAACCCTACAAGAGCATGACATCGGTTAATAACATCGGATCGATGCGCCTCTGATCCTGTTTACGGGGAAAATTGAGTTCTTAAGCACTCAGTTAACTTGCTTAACTTTAAAGCAACTTGTACGACGCCTGTCTTGAAGTGGACTTAAACTACGTCTCATAGTTGGGACAAAATTCACATGTTGTGTCAACTTTAAAACATTACGGGAACTACTTATCTCGTCCTTATATATTGCATGCATTAATACTGAAAATGAAAAATAAAATGAAGAAATCTTTAATGTTATACACAAATAATTTAAAAATCGATGAAGCCTTGGCTCCTTAACTAGGAAGACCTGTACTTAAGGAGCAAAGGACTTCCCTTTACATGTAAATTTAATATCATGGCAATAAACATGACAGAATAAATACATAATATAAATAATAATTTGGAGAAAAGTAGTAAAAACCATAAACAAAACAATACATACCTAAGCGCACATGCACAAACACTATCGCACACTATATATCTAGTATTTATATTTGTATGTAAATAATAATAATCTGTATTTATTTACATATATGTTAAGAATCTATATAAACTTTAGGCAATAGATAAGAGAAGGTTCTGTCTCTTGAAACACATTATTTACTAGTTCAGGAGACAGAGCCCACAAAATTTTTGTGAAAATGTTTTTTTTGGTCAATAAAGAATTTTTATTTTATTTTTTTAAATAATTGTTTGTTTAGAAAAACAACTAATTTATGAATTAACAATTATAGTGTGTGTGTGTGTGTAATACTGTATTTAATATCATTGGATGGATGGATTTTATTACTATAAAGAAGTTATAAAGTGATATTTTAAATCGTAAGATGCTAGAATCTATTATTCCCAACTAGTATTCTAACGTACTAATTTGTCCCACTTTAGAGAAACAGATATCCATATAGTTGTCTCTGTTTTACCACAGAGAATGTAAGGGACGACAATATATCATTTCACAAGTGTTTCGACAATGGAAACCCACAGTAATGTAGACAATAAGAGTAAACTGGTACAATTACGTCGCATCTTCGTGCGTAGCATGCAGTTCGATGACCCTTGTATACAAATATCTTGTACAGGGTGTTTGTGTTTTATTTATTACGCGTTTCCTCTCTGTGGTACCTTTGGGTCACTAATGTTTGCAGCAAGGAATTTTTACTTCATACTAATATTATAAATTCGAATGTTTAGATGGATGGATGTTTGCTTGAAGGTATTATAACGGCTTAACGGAATTCGATTATTGGCATAGATGTAGAACACAATCTGGAAGAACATATAGATTACTAATTAAGTGTTTTTTTTTAATTAGGGAAGTCTAAATCCCAGGCAACAGCTAGTTGTTTATATTACGATTTTAAGCGTCCCAGAGTAGAATTTGTAAGAGCTTTTCTTTACGTTACTACTTACTGTATAATTATTTGTAGTTTATTATACTTTTGACCTTAAGTAGGATGATTTAAAGGTCATTATAGAACGTATAAATTGTCAGGTTTCACTCAAAAAGATTGATGGTTGGTTCGTAGAACGCATTCTTAACTCCAGCAGCTCATTTGAGATGTGCGACGGAGAAAGGTATTCTTCTGTCTTTATCGCATTTTACCTGTAAGCAGGTAGACTGGATACATCTTTTGTCAAATGATAATAGCTTTTGCCTTCGGTTTTACGTGACTTTTGTATAGATATTCAAAGGTTTAATTTTAATAGCTTCATATGAAATCAACACGTTTGTTTTATAATAAGAATCAAAGTTTATATAATTTTCTTGTTTTTTCAGGTAAGGCAGATTTTGTGATTGAGTTTTTGCTGCCACGTAAGTATTTCTAAGGGTCAAAAGACCTGATTTTGAATATCGAACGATATGAACTTGTTATCATACTAATATTATAAATGTGAATGTTTAAATGCATGGATGGATGTTTCTTTGAAGGTATTACCAGAACGGCTTTACGGATCTCGATGTAACTTGCCATAGATGTAGTAGAACATAGTCTGGAACATATAGGCTACTAATTAAGTCTATTATTCATCCCGCACGGATGAAATCGAGGGCGACAGCTAGTGTTTTAAATGTAAGAACTGACATCAAAAAACATTCCGACAAATTAAACATGATCCATAAAGAATTTACAACAGATTGGACATTCGTAATTATAGCAAAAGTCGTTGACCTGACATTAAAATAACAAGTTCTTTGAAAACAACTTATTAAATTGAATTTGAAAAATTTAGATTTAATCAAATTGTTGATTTTCTATTATTTTTAATAAAATTTCAGAGCCAATTTAGATTCGGTAGTTTATATGTTTTTGCGTTGAGACAGAAGATTTCAGTAAGAGATTTATATGATTGTATTGTTAAGAAGAAAATCCGACATTTTGCCGGTGTACTGGCGCAACACTAGCCTTAATAAAATGTCGACGTTTATGTCCCCGCACTAATCATTCTGACACTTTGTAACGAAAACGCGCAATTCGCGCCAAAGGATTTTAACTAATAATGTCTATAAGTATGATTTGGTAAACCCTTTCTTTTGAATTCATAAATACAGATGACATCAGCTGGTCTGGAATTAAAAAACATTCTTATTGTTTTTTTAAGACGCAATTATATGGCGGTCAGTATTTTGTTTTTCCGGGTCAATCACCTTAAGTTCTCACGGCAGTTGGCCGTTTGCAAAACAAATTTTGAATGTTGTTTTTTTTTTTAATTTATTGTACTCGTAACAAACGCCACGCATATCGATCGCTTTTAAATTATCGGTTCGAGGTCAAAACAATTACTGCAGAGATGCATACCGAATCAACTATTTTTTTTAAAAGCAAAAAGTTTTTAAGAGTTGCATACGGCCAGTTGCATTCGCAAAAAAAAACGAAGTGACTGACCAGACAGACAGACCCATACACGTGCGTTTCCAGATGGATTGCCTATCTTTAATTGACAGAGGAGAGGACACAAAGAAAGAGAGATATTTCCCCTTTCCATTACACATTAGGTCTCCCGCATGCACACTCACTAGTCGCCACGTGAGAAACATATTAAAAAGAAAACAAGAAAACCAAAAAACAAGTGACGCATGAAAATTTTCAATTTTTGATTACCACAAAAACATACGTATAAAAACATTTTTATAGCAACTTTCTCAAGCAGATTACGTATTGTTTTGAAGTGGAAAAACACTTGGACTACTGCGTTGTGCTTACTGAGAAGTTAACAAGAGTTAAATATATTAACTCCTAGATCCGGTGCTATATCTTAGAAATGTAAAGTCGCATGGATTTAATTCATATTAATTGCAAAAGTTTGAATGGTATACTGTCTCTTTACACACATATGTATGTCTTTCTAAGCCAACCAATTAACTACAATTATACGCGTCATTTATTCGACGTTCTTACGGTGAAGGAATGCATAGTGATGCAATCTGCAAATATCTGTGAATTCAAAGATATGTGTGATGAACCCTCACTGTGCCAGCGTGGTTGACTATGGCCTAGTCAATCCTAACTTAGGGCAGGCTCCGAGCCTCTCAGTGTGTACGTATGATACTAATGTGATAAAAAAGCGATCAAATATATATTATTTGTATAATAAATTACTATGTAAAGAACTGTATCTAGATTTTAGGATATCTAGCTGAAGCAAAACCAGATATTGAATATCACTACTTTACTTCTATCCAAAACCTTCCAGTCCTACAGCTTGTTTGTCTAAAGTCCAACAGACCTACCTCCCACTTCTCGATAATCTATCCCTCTGCCTGACAACTCAATTTTTTTTATATCAAAAGGGGGCAAACGAGCAGCGGGAACATCGAGGTGTTCAACGACGCCCGTGGACATCAGCAATACCAGAGGAACCGCGATTGCGTTGCCGGCCAAAGTGTTGCCAGTTCAATTAGCGAAATAGCTAGCAATTAGGGTAGCTAGTGTTTAACATATAACGTACACGATGGAAGGATTATTCAAAGTTCAATCCACTTTCTGGTACTAATATGACTCACCCCGATGTCACCTCTACGACTCAGGTAGCGAAACCATAAAATGATACGAACAAGATGCTAACAAGTTATATACAAAATCGATTCACGATATAATATGTATGTATTATATTATAAAATTTCCATTCACATATATTTAGTATTTTGGATTTAATACATGTAACAAACAGACAGACCTTGAATCTAATAGAAAGTAAAGAATTTTTTTTAATGAAGATATTAGCAGATTTTTTTGTAAATTTACTAATATTTCTTTTACCATTCCAACTAAGCTCTAGACTTGTGCTAGGATATGGTTTACGACAATATTCGAATGGCGGGATTCGAACCCCTGACCTCGTGATCAGAAATCCGTACCCTTAACCATTAGGCTATTGACGCTTGAAGATGTTTGGGTAATCTGTGGAAATAACCGTGGATTTTCACTCACGGTACACTTGTTACCCTTGGTGGTGAAAACCAACGTTAACTTTTTTCATCAAATTTTATACTTTTAGGCAAAAGGGAATAGAAAATAATACAATACAGACTCCCAAATTATCTTACAAATATTATAAATGCGAATGTTTGGATGTATGTTTGTTAGTAGGTATCTCCAGAACGGCTAAATGGATCTCCATGAAATTTGGCATAGATGTAGAACATAGTCTATAAAGACACATAGGCTTATTTAGGATTATAAATCCGTGCAGACTAGTATTATATTTGTTTAGTTTAAATATTAAATAGTCGTTAAAATGTATTTACTTTATAGAACAAATTACAGTTTTCGTACATTAACACTATAGTGTAATTGAACTTTATTTGAATTGTCCGTCTCACCTTGACAAAACGGCTAACATAGAACGTTGTATTGCGTAACTCAATTTTATTCACAAGTAATTTAATTGACCAATTATTAAAGGCCGTTGTGCAATTTTACAACGATATAACGAAGGAACGTGCTCGTGAAACTATTATAATAGATATATTCACGGCTACAATACTAAAATTATAAGTATTATTACTTAATTTAAAGCATTTATTAAAAGTATTATTTTAGATGAAGAATTATTAAAAGATGGAATGATCTTATTTATAGTAATCCAAGTCTCTTTCTTTGTTAATCTTGAGAACTTATATTTTTTTTTGTTACTGACTAGTCACTGTTTGCTTTAAAGAGGCATTTACAGCTTCACCAGGCTTGAGGTTGCCGAGGGCAGATGGCGTTTAGCCTGAACCTCGTTTAAGAGTAACAAGACTCGAAGGCTCCCTTAGGAGCCTCGGCTCAGGCTGTTACTTCATTGTTACCGGATTGGGAGGTCTTCGATTGAGAACTTAACCGCTAGTTACTTTTTAATTCTTTTCATTTTCTCTCTCTGTGTGAGTGTGTGTGTGTGTGTGTGTGTGTGTGTGTGTGTTACATCCTAATTATATATCCTGTATGCTATATAGGGTCTGTTAAAATATCCATAAGATCACTTAGTTTGCCTAAATATAGTTAGCAGTTTCGTTTTGTTTTTACTTAGTTAATTTCTCGTTAGTTAGTCATGAATGTTATATATAATTTTCTAAGAATAAGCTTTATATTTACTTCATAGATTTATGCAATCCCACTAATTACGACAGATATGTGGGAGATGTAAAGGATTTGCCACTTCGTAATAGCGAGGATGCTACCCAATTTATTCGTGCGGCAGGTGTTCACAGCAAGCCTACAAAGTTCTCTATATTTATTGTTTCGTTATTAAGTGTGCTTTGCAAAAATCGTTCGTATGTACAACAAAATAAGCTTATAAACTGGATTAACCCATAGTGGCTAGATGCTTAATTTTAGTCTTAGTTCCCTTACCGTTATTATCTTTTTTTATTAAAAATATTAGCAGTTTTTTTGTCTTAATTAACTACTATTTCTTGTACTATTCCAACTAAGTTCTAGGTTTGTGC
Organism: Papilio xuthus; assembly: GCF_000836235.2. Taxonomy (NCBI): domain Eukaryota; kingdom Metazoa; phylum Arthropoda; class Insecta; order Lepidoptera; family Papilionidae; genus Papilio; species Papilio xuthus. The sequence goes on from NW_013531700.1 coordinate 4,821,950, forward strand.
TAGAATATGGTTAACAGTAGTCGAATGGTGGGATTCGAACTCTCAACCACATGATCGGAAATCCGTACCCTTAACCATTAGGCTATTGACGCTTTGGGAAAGTGCATTTGATAAGACGCATAGGAAGGGGAAATATTCTTTTTTGTGCATACATCATGTCTCTTTGGTACAAGGTCACGTAAATAACTATTTTTATGTAATATAATTAAACCATGCCCCGCTGTATAAACATAGCTTATGAATTATTAAATTATTTACGTATGTCATCATCATCAGCTAACTATATGTCCCCACCGAGGGGCTCGGAGTTAGGGGTGACTAGGTCATAGTCAACCACGCTGGCCCAGTGCGCGCTGGATGACTTCACACATATCTTTGAATTTCTCGGATATGTGCAGGTTGCATCACGATGTTTTCCTTCACTGTAAGAAAATCGGATAAATATACATATGTAAATCGTAAATCGAAAAACACATTGGTACATGGCGGGATTCGAACCCAAGACCTGCAGATTGCAAGTGCTTGACCCCTGAGCTGCCGGCGCTCTCTCTACATTTTTCTAAATTGTTTCCTTTTGTTTAGAAACTACGTTATAAATATCAAAATTACATTATATACAAAGAACATTAATATAACTTACTTTATTATTCTATTTCCCACAAGAATACTATCATATGTCGGAAAAACTACCCTACTCGCCGTAAACACTTCTACGGTTGACCGATAGCGATAAATTTGAATTACCCCCAGGTGGGGACTATAAGGGATGTAACTAAGTACTGGAGGGCCCTTACATAACTTTACTAGGAGATAATGTTCGGCTTTTCTTATTATACCATAGAGAACATAGTTGTTTAATGTGTACTATATTTTTATTGACTTAATATTTTGTCAGCATAGAAGTTCACTGCCGTATCTACATCATATTGTAGTTGTCTGTTACGGCAGTGGAATTCTACGGTAAAAATTGGATAGTATATTAAATTCTCATATTGATATATTGTTAATACTTTTAAATATCTTAAGATACTACTGCGGAAGTCTGACCTTAAAACTTTTACAGTCGATCCGGGGTTAACGAGAATCATTGTCCAGTCCCAAAGATTAACATCCATAAGCAAGAAACTCGTGATAGAGAAAAACCTTTGTACTCTAGCTTATCCAGATTCGACTATAACATATAAATGTGTTACGTTACATTAATACTAGCTGTCGTCCGCGACTCCGTCCGCACGGTATTAATTAAACATAAATAGTAGCCTAAGTTCTATAATATATGCCAAATATCATCGAGATCCATTTAGTCGTTTTAGAGATACCTTCAAACATCCACCTATCTAAACATTCGCATTTATTTTATATATAAAATCCTCGTGTCACAATTTTCGTTTCCATACTCCTCTGAAACGGCTTGACCGATTCTCATGAAATTTTGTGAGCATATTGAGTAGGTCTGAGAATCGGCCAACATCTATTTTTAATCCCGCGCGGACGGAGTCGCGGGCGACAGCTAGTAATGTTAGTAAGATTTTAGCTCAATATGTTTCCAATAAAATATAATACAAACATATGAATCGATATGAAATGTTTAGAATTATCTTGGATAATATTCAAGATAATCACATTAATAATTATTAGATGAAAATCTATTAGATAATATTGCTAGAAATCTATCTTTATCTAAGCCTTGGATAGGCAACCTTTGTTGTTGATTTAGGCATTGCGAGAGTAAACCAAAATTATTCACTACCGAACTACGAAGATTTTGACGATAGCAGATGAAATAGATTCGTTATTCAACAATTGTGGATCGCAATATTTCGTAAAATGCATTATGTTATTGAATTAAATGAGAGAAAAAAAATAATAAGGCGCCTATGTGTTCTTCCGGATTATGTTCTAGATGTATGCCAAATTTCATCGAGATCCGTTCAGCCGCTCTGGAGATACCTTCTAACAAACATCCACCCAAACGATGCATACCGGAGTAACTGATAATTGTTAAATGTTAAAATGTCGAGGGATCGAATTCCGCCATGTATCATTGTGTTTTTCACCCAGGACCTGCAGATTGCAAGTCAAGTGCTTGACCCCTGAGCCACCGACGCTCTATTGCCGAATATTGTATACGTATCTGAATATCGGTGCCCACGATACAGGCTTTTTTATACTGAGTAGTCACTGTATGCCTTGAAGAGGCATTTACATCTTCACCGGGCTTGAGGTGGCCGAGCGCAGAGCGCTTAGCCTGAACCTCAAAAATTTCATCTATACAGGCATTGCCTAGTGTGGGCATCACTATATTACATAAATGGTAACTTAAGATTAATTTAATTTCTCAGTTATGTGCAATTTTTATGTTATTGTTTTTTGGTTTAATCTTTATTACCAATAGTAAAAACTTTTCTTTATTTCAAACATTCGCATTTATAATAGTAAGATTACAGGAACATCTTTATATATATAATTCTTCTGTGAGTGTGTATGTCACTGAACTTCTCTCAAACGACCTCTTCTCTCTGGACCGATTTTGATGAAATTTTTTGTGTGTGTTCAAGGGGATCTGGAAATGGTTTAGATTCACTATTTTGAAACATACACACAGACGTGAACACACAAAGACGTGTAGACAGGACAACGTCTGTCGGGTCCGCTAGTAGAACTATAAAAAATCGAAAGAGAAACGTTCTTGTAAGGACAGTATCTAATTGCGGCAAAACAATTTGTTACCTGGCTTCAACCTGACCTTACTCTAAGCTATCATGACAAATAGATACGAACGTGACTTTGTTTGCTGCCTATCTAATTAGCGTAATGACGTCACAAGAATGTGACTACGACTTCCGAGTTACAAATGATTCACTATCGACAGATGGTCGTATCGGAAATAGTAACAATAGAGACATCTTGATAGTAACTTCTTAACTAACAGTCGCCTGCGTCGCTGTTCGCGCATTAAAAAAACATAATTAGTCTATGTGTTCTTCCGGATTATGTTCTATATGTTTGCCAAATTTCATCAAGATCCGTTTTGGAGATACGTTCAAACATCCATCCATCTAAACATTCACATTTATAATATTATTAAGGTTTACTACTGAATCGTTTTAACATAAGACGGTCGCGTTTGAACAAGATATTTTTTTTCGTTTACTGCTGCATCTGACTAGTGATGTACCACTATCGTACACGCATATCGATATTGTCAAGATTTTTATCGATATTGGAATTAAATACGTTTGGAACGGAGTCTTTAGTGTCTTTAATCATAAAAGTAAGGTAATGATACATCAAATGCGCTATAATTACGCAAATTACGGAATAGATGCTGCAAATTTTTAGATACTCTTTTATCTATTGGAAATTTGATAAAATCGTAATCATTTTAAACATACTTGCGTCAAATATTTTATTTTAAATATATTTTTGACAATTTTAACGGGAGTAAATGTTCATTAGAACGTCACTAGAAGTATTCCGTTGAATCGAGATGCAACCTTTGTTTTTTATTCCACCATCTGCAGGTAACCGGGAGATGCCGGAACGCGTGACGTGGCATTAACTCCGCTCTACCTCCGAGAACGTCCCTGGAGCTTTGGATTTTTTTTTTGTAATATCGTAGTATAATGGATCTGTAAACATGGAGGAATTAGTCCATGGTAGGCTAGATTTTTATCTTTATTTAAGTTATTACTATCAAGATTGTTTATCGTGTTAGTAGTGGCCAAAGTTACTTTGTTAAGTGTAAATCTATGGAATCCAATTACTGTGTTTTGGAATTTGAAACTATTTGGAACTTAAAATGGCAAAATCAAATATTCAATTCAATACAATATTTCTAGACTAGTTGTAGAAACAGGAAAGTAAATATTCATCATCAGCTCACTATACGTCCCCACCGAGGGGCTCGGAGCCTACCCTAAGTTAAGGGTGATTAGGCCATAGTCAACCACGCTGGCCAAGTGCGGATTGGTTGACTTCACACATATCTTTGAATATCTTCTCAGATATGTGCAGCATCACGATGTTTTCTTTCACCGTAAGAACGTCGGATAAATGTACATATGTAAATCGTAAATCGAAAAACACATTGGTACATGGCGTGATTCGAACCCAGGACCTGCAGATTGCAAGTCAAGTGCTTGACCCCTGAGCCACCGACACTCTAAGTAAATGTTAGAGAAAGAAATTAAAAGAAATTTAATTCTATTTGCTTAGCTCAATGTCTTTTATTGAAAAGACATAACAGAAATTTCTTTTATCATTTAAAGTCATTCAGTAGAATTTTCGTGATTCAAAAAGCAAGCGTTACTTTGTATCGTAGCACTAAATATAATCATGGCTTGTTTATACAAACAAGCCCTTAACCCTCGACGGAAATTGCGGGGCTATTTCAGTTAGTTAAAATAAATTCACGGAGACACAAGCCCGCTTTACTCTGCCTTCATATTTTATTACTTCTTCCGTTCCTTGGCGTCGATGTTTCTTTTGTATCTTTTGCTTTAAGATATATTGTCGGCTTTACTTGTCATTGTGTTACAAATTTAACAGGTTCAATGTATTTTATGAATATCTCGGAAGTTACTTACTGTTGTTAGGAATAAAATCCGACACTGTGCCAGTATATCGGCGCAACACTAGCCTTACTAAAATGTCGATGTTTATGTCCCCTCACTAATCATTCTGACACTTGACTTTGTAACGAAAGCGCGCTATTCGCGACAAATGATTCTAACTAATAATGTCTAAAACATATTTTCTAATATAAAAAGTATTTCTATTTTAACAACTAATTGTCTCCCGCGACTCCGACCGCGCGGATTAAAAAAAAACTTAATTAGTAGCCTATGTTCTTTCAGGCTATATTCTACATCTATACCAAATTTCAGCTGTATCGGTTCAAACGTTTTGGAGATACCTTCAAACATGTAAGAAGTGAGATTGAACATAATATTGCTAGTTTACATTTCAAATACTTGTACTAAAATAATTACCTAATTTTTTTTACTATATTCACATATAAGAATTTATAAAGTTATATCTCATCAAAATAGCGGCCTTAATTAGCATGAAATGGGTCTTCAATCTCCAGTTTCATTAAATATCTTAATTTACGTCGCCTATACGATATAATTTGATATAAAGTAGTCCGTGGGGATTAACAGCACCAATTCAACCCTTATAAATTCTACAAGAAAGGATTTAAATCACAACACGAAATGCTTGTTACGTCTCTCGGGTCTTCACCGTTGACATGGGGTTAGCTTTTGTTTTTATAAGTAAAATTATTATTTACGTCTCATTTTTCTTTTTAAAAATTGATTTTCATTTTAAATTTCGAACTTCGAATAAATTAATTTTCTAACCGTTATTGTAAGTCACAATTATAAAACAAATAGTGGTCGCCAGCGATTCCGTTTTTAAAAATTAAAAAAAAAAACTTAATCAGTAGCCTATATTCTTCCAGACTGTTCTATATGTATGCCAAATTTCATCGAGATCCGTTCAGAAGTTCTGGATAACTTCAAACAAACATCCATCCATCTTCATGTGAACATTCGCATTTATAATATTAATAAGATGAGTTCCCAAATTTTTGGCATAAATTTTCACTGCCTTGGTCCCCGTCATTTAAAAAAATTAAGGCAAATGTCAAGATGATATGAGTCCATACGCACATCTGCAAAGACAATTATATTGTATTAAGTTTATTTTGTTTTAACCGCAAATATATTACAATTTGAGGTGAATAACAAATTAAGGAAAAATATCTTGTATGTTTATAACATAAATTCACTAAGAACCGTTATTTCTTAGTACATAACAAAGGATTCTTAACCACATAGTCATAGGTATATAGCGTCTAAATATATTTTAATAAAAACTAAAAAACGTAAACATGTGAAACGCGCAATTCCTCGAAATATAGCACGTGTCAAAACTTCTTTGTCCAAGTACAAATATTGCGGAACAATGGTATGACTCGGCCAACGACTTTATTAGTGTTGTGCTGACCAGTATCGATATTGCTGTTTCATGTACGCAACATACTACGTGTTATTTTTTTTTTATAAATCATAAGATGGCAAAAGACCACCTGAAATCACTGAAATAGCGAAGTGACCGTTGCCCATAGACATACGCAATTGCATATGCGTTGCCTACCTTTAATCGACGGAGGAGAGGATGCACAGAAAGAAAATATTTTCCCATTCCATGCATGAAAGAGGACTAAATTAGGCCTCCGGGACGCACACTCATCAGACAAAACCCGGAATTGCTTCCACTTCACGCCTGACTTCTGTGTGGTCGTGGTATTTCACCGGTCGAGCCGGACCAAGTCGTGCGAAGATGTTAAAGCGGGCTCTACCACTGTGTTATAATTATGTAATTCACTAATCAAGATATTATCTCTGAATAGAAATCAATAATTTAATTAAATATTATTGTTGAATTGTCTATGAGCCATGACTATGGGAATGTACGCGTTATGTACTTTCTTAATCTTATCATACTCCTCCAAAACGGCTTGACCGATTCTCATGAAATTTTGTGAGCACATTGAGTAGGTCTGAGAATCGGCCAACATCTATTTTTAATCCCGCGCGGACGGAGTCGCGGGCGACAGCTAGTAATATGTAGATTCTTAATAATTCTTCAGTATCAATAAGAAAACATGACTTGATATCTTATCTATACATCGTTTTCGTAATGTTTATTTTGATTCAGCAACCGTTGCGATTAACATTATCGTGTATCTATTTTTAATATTAACTATTTTTTCCCCGCGACTCCCTCCGCGCGGATTTAAAAGGTAAACTTCGTAATACAATGCTAAAGTTTATCTAGATTGGTGGAATTGTTTTGGAGATACTTTTTAATAAACATCTATCCATACATCCAAACTTTCGTTTATTTATTATATATTAAATGATGTCATAATTTCCGGTAAAAAACATTTCTCAGTGATATGACTGATTCTTGTAGTTCATGATAAAATATCGTCAAATATAATATTACGCATAGTTAAATTATAGAGTTTGTTTGAGTGACGTCATGTGAATTCGTATCAAAGTCGTTAAGGCATTAGACGTACTTAAACATATTACGTTACTACTAAATGTGTTCATTTCTCATTAGTAACACGGCGCTTGTTCTATTAGTTAAGTCAAATATTATTGCTTTTAAAGATAAACATAACTTTTATAACTATTATCGCTTTTGTAACCTTCATCTTATTGTTTGTCAAGAAATACATATATGTAAGAATTTATTACTTTTCTAACTAGCTGTCGCCTGCGACATCGTCTGTGTGGTATTTAAAAATAAGTTAATTAGTAACCTATGTGTTCTTCCAGATTATGCTCTACATCTATGTTAAATTTCAACGAGATCTATACAATCGTTCTCGAGATACCTTCACACAAACATCCATCCAAACATTCGTATTTATAATATTTGTACGTATAAGTATTTTTATAATTTCAATATTTAAGCGATTAAGCAAGGAAAAAGTCTTGATAAACTTTGAAAATCTGTTCCCATCTTAATGTTTCAATGCACGTCAAGGACCGAGTCAGATTTCGTACAAAATGAGAAAAAATTAAAGTAAAAAAAGAGGTCGCAGACGACGACAGTCCCGACGGAATATTTAAATAACGTCTGGCTTCAAACAATGGAAGCCTGCCCGACCCTCCGCTTTGTTATGGTAAAATTAAGCCTCGAATTCGACAAACCGGTATCGATATGACGTTCAAATGTTACAGCTCATCCTTGCTTTTGTTTTTGATGACTGTCTTGTAAGAGACGGATATCCAGGGGAAGTTTAATTATATTTTTAAAAGTTATAATTGTTAATATTTGTATACTGAATGAAGAGAAATATATGGCTGAATTTAATACGAAGGGAAAAAAGACAAAGTAAATGTTTGTAAAGACATTTGCCATTGCTTTTAAAGTTAATTGAATATGTCTTGGGATTGATGTTTCCTTTTCATATTATCGTAAACTGAAACACGAATTTAAATATAATTATAAAATATTAGCATTCCTTCGTTAAATCATAATATTTGTACTAAAACTTTTCATCGAACTAAGAATGGCTCGAAAAAACCGGCGAAGAAATTCAAAGACATGTGAAGTCAACCCGCACGGGCAAGCATGGTTGACCTAGTCACACCTTTTTGTTTCAGAGGGGAATGCTTTAGGCATACTCCGTGCCTCGGAGAAGGCACGGTAGGTTTGTGGGATTCTCTCCCCGAATGGGAGCATACCCACTAAAACCTCTCTGTTCCCTCATAGCCATAATGTGGGACGCCACGGGATCGTGTTAACTTACCACCGCGACGCCCACTGGTCCTAGTCACACCTAACTTAGAGTAGGCGAGCCCCTCAGTAAATACCTATAGTCAGACGATGAAGAATGGCTCTATTTGTTTATGACAAGAATTGATTTTTAGACTATCATATAAAACTAAAATGTGACGTCATAACACCAAAGTACTAAGTTGTTATACTCGAGTAGTTTCCCAAACATTAAGTTTGATATAACACGCGTAATACTTGACATTGTTTTAACCATTTGAACAGCGTTTGTTCTCTGGAAGGCTTTCGTGATGTTACTTGAATAACACGTAGTAATTAATCACTTTGCTAAATAATTATTAATTTGTTGCTTCGTTGCGTGTACTTACTTAATGGCTGATGTGAAACTTGGTTTCATAAGATATCAAGCTTAATTATATGTTGCCTTGTACATTTAATATGAAATAATGGTGCTACATGTAAGATTATCTCAAAATTTCTTCAAGCGATATAGAGATTTCATAGGTATTTTTATAATGTTACTACGGCAATGATAAAATCATTTTATCAACTTTAGCTTGGTCTAATGATAATAAATGCCTATTCAATCATAGTTAACGAATACTTTGTGTTAATAATGTTTAGTATAACCTGAAAAAAATAATGTTACTTCTTATCATACTAATATAAATGCGAATGTTTGGATGGATGTTTGTTAGGTATCTCCAGAACGGCCGCTTGAAGCTCGCTGAAATAGACTACTAATTAAGTTTTATTTTTAATTCCACGCAGAAACAGTCGAGGTTGACAACTAGTATGTTATAAATGCGAATGTTTGAATGGATGAATTTTTGTTAAAACGTATATCCAGAACGGCCGCTTGGAGCTCGCTGAAATTTGTCATAGATGTAGAACATATTCTGGTAGAACACATAGACTACTGATTAAGTTTTGTTTTAAATTCTACGCGGACAATTTCGCGGGCGACAGCTAGTAAACACTGTAAAAACAACGATACCACATGACGGTATACAATCCAAGATGGCCGCCGTCGACTTTATTCTCATGAAAACTTTGGGTGAATTTTCTTACAGCAACATCAAATATAACGCGGTGTGGTCCCAGCATAAACTGGGATTAACCTCGGCTTAGACGGCCGTTGCCGTGCGGTCCGTCGCATGTGTGTTTAGGCCTTAAATTGTTACTTGTTAATCTTTAGCCCATGTTGTTGGGGAAAACAATGTAGTGATAATGGACGGAGCGATTCTAGAAGGTTATGAGGGTCACCTCTTACTTTTACGTATACTCAGATTAATGAAAAGAAAATTTATTTTATAATTAATATTAAATTGTATTTCAAAACATTTTTTTGTTTCTTTTCAGGTAAGCCATGTTTAAACTTACTTAGGAATTAAATGGTAGCACAAAATCCAAGGTACATTTTTATTCAATAATATTCTTATACATTTTATTTTAAATGCGAATGATTAGATGGATGGATGTTTGTTTGAAGGTATCTCCAAAACAGCTGTACGGATCTCGCTGAAAATAGGCATATATATAGAACATAGTCTGGAAGAACACATAGGCTACTAATTATTATTTAATTCCGCGCGGACAGTCGCGGGCGATAGGTAGTCTGAATAAATCTTAAAACCTCAATATCGTCTTCAAAAGCTAAGCGATGAAATATAACCGCGGCTAATAAGTATTGCTTGAAAAATATATTCGGCGAGATTCATCCCGGATTATCTGCAGTAATATCCGTTCTTTAATTGCTGCTAGATTATTCTCCTGCGAAAATATTTAAGAGCTAAATCTTAAGATGATATGAAAACTTTATTTTTTTCTTATTTATTTTACTTGTGAGAGAGAAAAGACGAGTGAAATCTAACATCGCATTGAATACTTACTATTGATTTCTGAGATAAAATCTTACTAATATTATAAATGCGAAAGTTTAGATAGATGGATGTTTGTTTGAAGGTACCTCCAGAACTGTTGAATAGATCTGACTAAAATTTGGCATAGATGTAGAGCATAGTCTGGAAGAACACATAGGGTACTTTTTTTTTTTTATTTCGCGCAGACGGAGTTGCGGGCGAAATCTAGTACTAGTAGTTTCTAGTAATTATATGAAATTATGTAAAAAGGGAAAGATTAATATTCATAGACCCGACTTCATATTTAAATCCGTAGTTCTCTTGTTGAAAGTTCTTAATTTACATTAACCAAATTATTTATTCGTAAACTTCCTTCTGTTTGGAAACTGATTGCGTTTGCTTACAAAGTTTACATTCCTAAGGGAATCGCTTCCTTATATATTCTTCAGTAGAATAAATCTAGATAAAACATATGTGAAGATTTACTTTTATGAGTTTCCACTTTTAAACATGTTGTTATACTTGTTTCTCAAAAAGAACGAGAGATATGTAATAATAGCTGTCGCCCGCGAGTAGCATATGTTCTATCAGGCTACGTTCTATGTCAAATTTCAACAAAACCCTCCTGGTTTTAGACAAAGTGTATTCGCTTCGAAGCGATTCTATAACGAACTTCAAAACTGTATGAAACTGATCGACATCACATGACTTATCGATAGTTATTGTCAGTACACATTTTTGAAGTTCATTATGGAATTGCTTCGGAGTGACTGCATTTTGTCTAACCCCTCCAGAAGTTCTAGACATACCTTCTATCAAACATCCATCCATCCATCTAAACTTTCGTATGTATCGTTAGGAAGAAAACTCGACACGGTGCCGGTGTATTGGCACAACACTAGTCTTACTAAAGTGTCGATGTTTATGTCCCCTCACTAATCAATATGACACTTGACTTTGTAACGATAGCGCACTATAATTTTAGTAAGATTCAGAATGGACATTGATAATGTCTTTAGCAATTTCTTTTAATTCTACACATGACTCATTGGTATATTAATGGTAGACAAGACGTCTCTTTTATTGTGTCAAAGCGTCGTGTTCCAATTAATATAACGGCAGCCGTCTGAAGTATACCATCTCAGACTTCAATACCGTCTCATGTTCTGCTATTGGCAGCACCTATGATTAGCTATCGTCTGCACGCAATATATGACCTTAATCTTACGTGATATGATATTAAATCCTTTGACAGGTTGACTCTTGATACACTTGAAAGACGTGTAATCTTCAGTGCGTGCGATTTTGAACTTTATTATAAGCTTTATTAGAGTTGTAATTCGTTTGATTTTAGTGTGTAGGTGGGTGAAGATCTAAAGCGTATAAAGTATCGTTTAACTTGTTTAATATAAGCTTTATATTTTTAATTACTCAAGTTCGGTGAAATTGTGTTTTCAAACTTGTTACGTTGTTACGTGATTTTCGTGTTACGTTTTCGAATTTTGGTACGTCAAAATATTTATGAACAAATATGAAAAATAATGAAAATAAATGGGTCATCAATATATTTTTTTGTTGTAAATAAAATGATTAAATAATTTGTAGTATACCTAATTAAATATTAACAGTGAGATCAGAAACACGAACATTTTGGATATCCTTGACCTGACCAATGTTAAATTTATAGTCATACAACTGTTGCCTGTTAGTTCATCCGCGCGGAATGAAAAAAAAAATGAAATGAATAGTCTATGTCACCCGAGGATGTTCAGTAACTTCGGAACTTCTTCAATGAAAACATACAGACAAGACTCTTGCTCTAGTCGCGTGATAGGATATGGTTTACGACAATAGTCGAATGGTTGGATTCGAACTCTCGACCACGTGATTGGAAATCCGTACCGTTAACCATTATGCTATTGACGCTTTTGCTTTATAATATTAGTATAAATTTATTCCTAATCTTATCTACGTCACTTTATATTGAAACGTTCATTACTTGTACTGATTACTCTATCAGACAATTATCAGTTGCGCGGTACATCAAACGAATGCTTAGAAATGTCGAGAGTTGCATCCTTTTCTATTAAATACATATTTACCTCAGCACTCACATGTTTTTTAAGTTAAAGTTGTTTTTTTTTTATTTTTTAAGTTCTTACGTTGAAGGAAAATATCGTGAAAATATCCATAGGCGCGAAGTAATTATATTTGAGTAGTCAAGATTTAAGTAAACAAGTAATGGAAGGCCTTATAAATGCGAATTGTATGGATGGATGTTTGCATGTTTGAAGGTATCACAAAAACGATTGCATGTAACTCGCTGAAATTTGGCATACATGTAGAACATAGCCTGATCAAACACATAGGCTACTAATTATGGTTATTTTTAATTCCGAGCGGACGGAGTCGCGGGTGATAGCTAGTACCTAATTTAGCTTCTTGTTGGGGACTTTCTACGGAATAAAAGATTTTACTAAAGTGGCTGAAAAATTGAAACTTAAACGTCTGACAGTTCAGTGACAAGAGTGTCATTCCCGAGCTAATACTCTCAAAAATGTTCTAGTTTAATTTTCAAATAGAGATGTACTTGACAGGCATAAAGTAAACATTGTCAAATTATGATAACGTGAACACGTTGCTTATAGTCACATTAGTTGGTCATACATGTTGCGACCGCCCGCGCGCATCGAACCGTACTTTTTTATACCCCAACGCATCCTTTCTTCGACGCCATATTGAAATTCCATTCGATACCGAACACACTAAAATACACTTCACTGCGATGTGAAAACGTTGAAAATCGAAAGGCTATAGCGAAAAATTACATAACTAATGTCAACTTTATGATATGGGAATAAAGATCACGCGACAAAATCTTCTCGCTTCAAAATCCCATTGTCGCGATGAATAGACCCTGATTTGGGTCTCGGATGATGCGACGTGTCGACTTTTTTTAAACCAACGGGTCTATAAACCTTTTCGGATTATTAATCAAGAGTGGCGTTACCTTTATGTTTTTAATTTTGTGATGTCATAAGATTAATGCTTTGACGACGATAAAGTAACCAAAATATACTTTTCTAAATATTAAACTTCGTTACAGAAAACTGTGTTTATAACAACAGTATTTGCATTATGTATTTCTAGACACAGTTAGAATCCTTTGGCATGATTGGCGCGTTTTCGTTACCAAGTCAAGGTCAGATTAGTGAAGGGACATAAACGTTAAAATTTTAATAACGCTAGTGTTGCACCGATACACCGATAGTGTCGAATTTTATTCTTTAACAATTTATTGCGATTTTAAAATGAATATTACATTTTTGGCTACAAATAACATTTTAAAGACGGGTAGGAAATTAATTTCTTCCACTGTAAAGTTCAATTTTGCATACAAGTATAAAAAGATAGAGGTAATGCTCTACGATTTAGGATAGAATATTTAATAAGTAATAAATTGAATTAGGCTTAATTCGAGTATTAGAAGCTAATGTCTAACTTATCTAAATGAGCATTAACAGTTCACTTAAAGTGTTTTAATATCTTAATAATGCGCAAGATAAAACGTAAATTGTGGTGCGACGTTTGTGTGTAACCATCTTAATTTCTAAGCGACTTAGGGTTGTCACACTAAAATTATATTTTTGCTTTTTTTTATAAAACGTTTATTTTTGAGTATTTAAAGTATCAAAAAAACTTCTGCTTTTATAATTTAATATAAAAAAGTAAAGTATCTGAACTAAAGTTTAATTAGGTATAGATATAAACAATTATATAGAAATATTTCATTGATTATTTGTGGTTAATTATATATTTATTTACTCAAGCCTAGTTGTGGCAGCCCTGTAAACCGCGCTTCGTTAAATCGTAATCATTTTAAAAGGAGACGTTTTCCAATTTATTATTAAAGTGTTGGCGAAACCACGCGACTTCGCTGCCTCTTTTCACAGATACAAACCAATCTAAGATCGAATTTAAATAAACCTCCAATTATTTGCTGTTTATTTGTACTTACTAGAATAATTTTCATAACATAACTATCTTTGATGTTCACTTAAACAGTGTAGATAAATATTAATTAAATTGGAATGTCTATTATATATATATATAATTATAAATTGATATAAAAACGGCTAAACTCTGTGGTATATTCGTCCGGTGGCGGCACCGACTAGTTTCGAGCCCATCGGGGCCCCTTCATCAGGATGAGTGTTAATGGTATTATTACGCGGACGCGGCCCGTCGTCTATTTGTATAGAAAAAAATCATATTTCGTACACCAGATACAGCATTGCCTGTCTGTAAATCAGTCTCCGGCTGGACGGATTTTACAGGAAGGTAGTAGATAGACACATATTATTGGCTATTTTTTATGCGCTGACGAATTCAAGGGCGACCGCTAGTCTTATTGGTATTATAAATGCGAATGTTTGGATCGATGGATGTTTGTATTTCGTGAACAGTTTTTCTGAAATTTGGCATAGATTTAAAACTACTAGCTTAGTGATAAATCTACACATGGGGACTCCCTTAGTTATTATTAATTGTCTCTAAGTGTGAGTTAAAACAAAATTTTTCCAGTATTCGTTTCCAGCACAATTTTCGAGGAAGGCACGTAATTGCGTCATATACGATGACCATGTCCGGTACATTGATTCATCCTGCTTTATGTTTATGCAAATGTCCGAATTTGTTGAGTTGTTTTTTAACTTTATTTTAAACGGAAATCCTTGTCGCGCATAGTAATTTTACTTTTTTTTATGTTGTCTGTTACACCATTCAATAATAATTGTATATTTTTGTAAAAAAATATACTAGGAGCTAGTGAGTAATAATTGGCCACGACAGATGTCTTGAAACAAACTACTTTTTTTTAAGTTTTTCTTCAAATCCAAAAAAAATATATAGAAAACATATTATATTAAAAATAGAACACCACCGGCTGCGGAATCCCATGACTCAAATAACCAGTGGTCAGGGCTGCAGACAGGAACCTTCTCACGATGCGCGCGGTTTCTAGGATAACTGCCTTTTGTATCGGGTCCTTAATCCAACTGTGCGAGAGCTTCTTGAGATGTTGGTCGAAGCTCTTCGCTATCAGTCCATTTACTGATACGACTATCGGAATAATGGTAGTCGATTTCATACGCCACATGGCGGTAACCTAGTGAGCCAAATCTAGGTATTTTAACACTTTTTCCTTTTCAGCTTTCACGGGATTCTCGTCATGTAGAATAGTGGCATCGACTAACATAACACAACTATTATTAAGCAATAAAAATTAAATAATATTGACTTTATTATAGATGTTAGAATCTTAACAAAATCGCTTAAGAACTTGACTTGTAATCTGTAGGTTCGAATCCCCCAATTAACGTATACGTCCCCATTAAGGGGCTCGGAGCTTACCCTAATACCACGTAGTACCACCTAGTAATACCCTAGTACCAATATGTTTTTGGATTTCCTCATTTACATATATCCTACGTACTTACGGTGATGGAACCTCTTGATGCAATCTACACATATCTGCGAAGAAATTTAAACATGTAAAGTCAACCTGCACTGGGTCAGACTATAGCCTAGTCACCTCTAACTTAAGGTAGACTCCGAGCCGCCCCTTAGCGTGTACGTATAGTGAACTGATGATGATGATACGATGCTAAATGTTAAGATGTACTTAATAGCATGGATTATTACATGGCTTAAGTGTTATATCCTTATAACAATCTTTCCTAATTTTTCGGAGCAATTGAAGCCACTTGATTAAAGTCTCCCAGTGCTAATTAAGCCTTTCAAATGGTGTTGGCATCGCGCCATCTTCGCATCAAGAGGAGATTGCACCGCCTATCGACTTCAAAAGCAATTCACAAGTTTATTTCAAAGATAACTGGGAATAAGTTTTTATTAAATACTTAAGTGTTAGTTTGGATATGACCTAAGGGCATTATGTACACGGACTTCAGTATTTTAACTAAAAAATTCACAACCTATAACAAAATAGGAATAGGTAAAAGCCTCCTGAGGTCGTAAGTGATAAACAAGAATTTAATTCTGGAATATGACTAGCTGTCGCCCGTGACTCTTCCGCGCGGAATTATAAAAGTAATAGCTAATGTGGTCTTACAGACTATGTCTTACATTTATACGATTATTAGTAAGAAGTAAAATTGAAAAATGATAAATAAAAAACAAACAAAAACGATGAATCGAGTGACCAAAAGTATTACAATCACCGATTTTTTATTCCTGCGCAGATCACGTGATTACAGCCATATTCAATGCGTTCTGTAGAAATGTTTGTGTAAATCACACTGTTCTTGGTACGTTGATAGTGCGCTCCGATGATTCTCAGTATAACAGACAACTGTTTGATTCTCAGTATGCTACATACATAAAAGTTAAATTTAAAATCCTATATAATTTTAAAAAAAAGATAAAATCATTCACCCCAAGTTACATTTCCTCAGACTAGGGATGCCATGCCAAATCTAATAGTCGGACAAACAGGCCAGTTTGGCCGGACATTTTGAACGAAATCACGAACACCCTACATTATTGAGGATTTTGTCTTAATAATTACAACACTAGTTTGCGATATGTAAAGAGCAAAAGCCGGACAACTCAGACACCGTTTATTTTGGCTGGACACGCAATCAAAATGCCTGCTTATGTCCGGCTTTATCCGGACGCCTGGCAACGCTACCTAAGACGACTGTACCAACGGTAGTACTCCTTTATAACATCCTGTAAACCTAATTAAGATAAATGATAAAAACCAGTATATTAAGACTTGATTGTAACTGATAAAGTTAACAGTTAGAAAGTCTAGAATTTCAGATATTAATCATCATAAAAATGTCTTGTTTAGTTACTATTTAGCCACCGAATCAAGATGAGGAGTGGTTTAACATATGCTTGGTTGGTTTTCCTGTGGAAAACGACCATAATAAAGACTTAATAGCCTATGTGTTCTTCCAGACTATGCTGTACATCTGTGCTAAATTTAATTAATGTTTGAGTCTTGTCTTGTCCATTGAGTCGTTCTGGAGATACCGTCTACCAAACATCCTCCATCTAAACTTGCGAATTTATAAGTTTTATTAATTAGTAAGATAGCTAAATTCTATATATTACAAGCTATTTTTGTATTATAATGTTTCTTTTATTACTAGCTATTCATTCTTAACTTTATCGTGAGATTTTAACGAAAAGAGTTACATCTATCTTGTAAGCGTTGTAACTTTTAACATCGCTACGCAAATACAAAGTCTTTTCAACGTTCCCGACCGTGAATCTCCGATGTTATTCGCACCAGAGTATGTTAAGGTTATTAACACCGAGTCAATGTTAACAATATAGAAACGTCGCACTTAAATATTGCATATAAACGAAGATTTATCGTCGTTGAACGAACGGGCGACTACGCTCCGGCGAATGCGTCTTAAATCCCCCTGCGGCCTCAAACATGTCGTAAAGCGAAATTAAACTGCGCGCACAAAAATATCTCGTTTCCTTTCCATATAAATCTCGATGCGCGACAACTTTGGGTTAATTTTGTTCGACGGTAAATCCCCTTTGACGTCAGGTGGACAATGTTATCCACTTGGTTGAACTATTGTGTTTGACGAGTGAGTTAGGAACTAACGCAATTATTTATATTAGTCCAAAGATGTTAATTATCTCCTGATAATATTTTAAATGACCGTTACGAACGAATTAAGCTATTTTTAAAATAGTAACAACTTCATAAATATAATAAACTAGCTGTCGCACGCGTCTATCCGCGCAGATTAAAAAAAACTTAGTAAGTAGCATATGTGTTCTTTCAGACTAGAGGTAGAGTCTATTCCAAGTTTTAATGAGATCCTTGAAGCTGATTTGGAGATATCTTCAAACAAACATGCATACAACTAAACATTCCCATTTATAATATTAGTAAGATTCTAGTTGTAGTTTTCCAACGAATTAAATCACGTATTATTACAACTTTAAAACGTTACATGTTAATGTACTAAGTTATTTAAAGTTAAGAGCGTACAGGAAATCGTTATACTTAGATGTAACTTACGTAGATACATGACCGCATCAAGTTGACGTGCGTGTGGGGTACTTAACCGCGTGTTTGTTTAGGTCTCCAAAGATAAGGTCCCTATTGCCTTATGTAATCTTGCAACATAAAAGCTTCCGTACCCTTACAACTTAAAATATTATCGTTTAATCTCTCATCTTAATAATGTTTTATGATTGAAAATTTTAAAAATTCTAAGTTACTCTAGTGATGTTATTGAAATTTTACTATGTAAGTATAAGTTTTTGCTACGGAAACATTGACATATAAAGATATTGTCATCTGAGAACATTCTGTTTGATTAAAAAGATATGACAATATGTTTTATACAGGTGTTTCGGCAATGGAAACCCACGGCTGTAAAGCTAGCTGATTTATTAAAAAATTCTGTTAGAACTTTCAACCTATTGTAAATAGAGAGTTTTTATAAAATATAATAAGTTATGGAATGAAAATTTCTCATCTTTTCCTTACCTTATCCTTGCTGTATTTTCCAAGTATCTACAGTACCATAAATGGCAATGCAATAGGGGTAATGCACCAGACGAAAAAAGTCTTGCCTGCAGTCTGCGAGTGACGTCATCGCTGTATGCACAGGCCAGGTACATGCGCTATTCTCGTCTTTGGTCACTGACCACAAGGGACCTTTTCTTGGGGTGACTGTACTACGATCTTATCAAGACCTATCTCGCGCCCGCTCGCACCAACTAATCGAACGAAATCGAAAGGACGCGAGAGCTCAATTTACATTGGACGACGTTCACCGTCGTAACGTGATCTCCTCGGGACCTTGCGCTCTTATTTCGAACGGCGTAATGAAGGAAGCCTGCTGTTTTCAAGGGCTCAAGTTATAATGGTCTCTCTGGTCTGTCTCGTTTCTTTTTGCGTACATATGTTCCCCGATCGGATGGTTGGCCTTGAGGAAGAATTTCTGGTTTACTGCACCGTGTTTCATGCTCTTATTTATAGTCACGTATTTTTCTCGGCTGCAGTAATGGACTTTTTAAAAATGTGGACGTGCACGTCCTACGTTGAAATGGTACAACGCATTTAGTTCATATCGAATTCGTTAACTAAAAGGTGATTTATTGCGTTATAATTTGTATAGAAAATTCAACCTTGTGATAACTACATAAGGTTGTTATTCAACGTTGATATGTTTTATCACGCCTAAAATTTTCTAATGATGTTTGACATTGACATAGGATCTATTTGCGTGTCTCCAACACGTGTTCTTTATAAATGGTAAAAAAAGAATTGAAATGTACAGATTTCTTTGTTCGACTACAGTAATTTTGTACTGGATGCATCAAAGCAGATTCTTCATTTATATTTTTAAATTTCGGTACCTTAATTGTCATCAAAGGCAAAACTTAATTGTTCTGCAATTCTTTTTTTATTCAATTGAACATATTTTTGCGAACTTTTCTTCCAAAATAAGTTTGCACACTCTTAACTTATATTATAAATGGTAAAGTTTAGATGGATTGATGTTTGTTAGAAGACATCTCCAGTACGGCTGCATGGATCTCGCTGAAATTTGGCATAGATGTAGAACATAACCTAGAAGATCACATATGCAACTAATTAAGTTTTTTTTAACTCCACACGGACGGAATTGCGGTCGACAGCTAGTATTTTATATGTCTATCTATAATATAGATCAAATTATAAAAGTTATAGTATTTATAACGTATTAATATGTAAGTTAACCGTCTGGATTCCTAAAGAAATCGAAATGCCTTTAAATCATAGCTTCAAACCGTCGCAGTGGACGAAAAAAATATACCCCAAAATAGAATCCCACGTATTCTAAACTTTATGGCCATATTATTAAAGTTTGAAATGAATTGTATATACAATTCTAGCCAGACAGGGATCGGTAAAGTGGTCAAAAGTAGTCAAACAGGTTCCAACAGGCGAGACCTGTTTCCTCCCGTTCGTTTTGTCTTATTTTTGTTTTGCACGAGGCACTGACCACCACAACAAAGGTCTACGGGCTGAGCTTGTTTGTTTTTTTTAATGCTCCAAAGAGGCAATGCCTTTGAGACGTTCTGCCACAGAGTTTTTTAGGGTTTATATGACAATGTAGCTTATAAGTTGATTTAAAATATATTTTATCTGTAATTTTTTGTTTCAATTTAATTAAATGATTTCGGTTTTTTTTTATTCTTTTGGGCAATTTATTTACTAAAGAGATTTTTTTTTAATGAACACTTTATTATTGTAAACAGGTAGTAATATCAATATTATATGTACTTTAGATGTTTACGTCCGCGTGAAATTAAAAAAAAAAAATTAATTAGTAGCCTTTCCGTGCGACTTGTTGAGCCATTTTGGAGATATCTTCTAATAAACACCCATCTAAATATATGTAATCATCATCAGCTCACTAGACGGCCCCACCGAGGGGCTCGGAGCCTACCCTAAATTAAGGTGGATGAGGCCATAGTCAATCACGCTGGCCCAGTGCGGGTTGGTTGACTTCACACATATCTTTGAATTTCTTATGTGCAGGTTGCATCACGATGTTTTCCTTCAGCGTAAGAACGTCGGATAAATGTACATATGTAAATCGAAAAACACATTGGTACATGGCGGGATTCGAACCAAGGACCTGCAGATTACAAGTCAAGTGCTGTAACCCCTGAGCCATATTTATAATATAAGTAAGATATTCGAGGAATACTTATTTCGGATGTTTGGAATCGAAAGAGGAAACTTCCATTAATAATACTCGTACTTGTAGGTCATTGATTCTTACAATTTTCCTTATGTTTCTCATATTTTATGAAAAGGTAAAATATATACGTATGCTGAAAATATGTTTGTTATCTTGTTCAACAATCACTTATGTAAATTTGTATACATATAAAAGTAAATAACAGTTAAATAAATAGAATTATAATACACAAGCGAGTCTATTTATGCACGATGAACTATTTAAGAGTTTTAATTAATTATCTTAAAGAAGCAAAGCCGCGTGGAATGTCTAGTATTTTAAACATCAAATCCTATTAACTCGAGATGTGGCAATGACGTTGATTTAGGTCTCTGAGAGAACCCAAATCAACCTGCTTGGACCCTATATCGATCGTCTTGTCTATGTCGAAGTTGCGGAATTTCAGACTAAGTACAGTCAGCTACATAAATATTTATATTACAATGGTTCAAAAACTAGTATACGTTTTCGGTTTCAAAAATATATGTTGTTACATGTTATTGATGAATTCTTACAAGGTGTTATCCAAACCGAAGATCTACAGAAGCTTCTAAAGTTTTGTAATACACATTTATGAAGCTGACTGTACTTTTAAAAACTTAGTTTACTACGTCACCATAAGAGCTATAATTTAAGTTCTTCCTAACCTTACCAACATTACAGAAATGGGTAGGAAATAAACGTCCCCAACTATAAATTCAAAAAATGAAATTCGGTCCCTACTTATATCTTACAGCAGTCACAATTACACCTAACATGGATTATACAAAACTCATTTTATACACAAAGAGCTAATGTTTTATACATTAGCTCTTTGTCTTTAATTTACATTTAGTTGATTAACTATAAATTGTGTTAGTTTACATTAAATCCAGTAGATACCAAAAACACGGAGCTGACTGACTTCCCTGATATCATAAACATTTGCAGTGGAATGTAATCTTGTACAGGGTGATTCATTGTGCGATATTCACTTCAATAGCTACAAAAGTAATAACCCTTTAGTATTTAGACTAGCTATCGCCTGCGACTCCGTCCTCGCGGAATTAAAAAAAAACTTTAGTAGCATATGTGTTCTTCCAAATTCACAAATAAGCAACTGAAATATTCTCTTACTAGAGGTTAGAGTAATTAGTTGTACTCTTTATCAGGTAAATTAATAGTAAATTATTATATCTATACAGTTAATAAAATTAGTGTCTGTATGTAATATCGAAAAAAATATGATAAGATGTACTTGCGTAGCTTATCTATAAAACTTGTATTACCTTTATGTGTGTTAAATAAGTGTGGCTGTACGGGAGTAACTAAGGCTACTTTTTTTTTACTTTTTTAATTGTTCTGCACTGACAAAGTTGCTGGCAACAACTATTTATTATTAAAAAAAATCTTAAATCAGACGTCATCAGAAAAACATAAGGCACATGCATGTTTATTTATTTATCTATTTATAAATCTGGCCAAGTGTTCTCAGCATCAGTTGTGAACATGTGATGTTTACTCTGTGTATTTCTGGTGCTCGCCGTGTGTCCGACCACGTGTGGGGCGCTGCGGTCGTGGCTGTACGCGGCAAAGATCTTTGCCTTTTCTACTTTTTTTTCTTAGCGTTTCCTTTTTTGTCTGTGCCCGAGTTGCAGTCGTGATTTTTATGTGCGATAAAAACACATTTTTATTTATAAATTAATTACTTCTTACTTATATAAATGCAAAAGTTTTTATGAATGGATGTCTGTTAGAAGGTACCTCTGGAACGGCTCAAAGGATCTTAATGGAAGAACACATAGACTACGCATAAAGTTTTTTTTTTTTTATACCGCGCGGACGGAGTCTCGGGAGATGGTTAGTCTTAAATATTATTATAGCTTCATATAAAATCCTGTGCTATTTTAAAACTAACTTTATACAACATATTTTCATGTCGTAAACTTTAAAATCGTATGATCCAAAATTTAATAATATCAGGGGATTTTTATCAAAGATGCAATATTGTTCTTTACAAGGGTTCCCGCGAGCGTAGCCCGGGATAGTCTGGGATTACGTAAATCCTAGCTTATGCTCTATAACTTAGTGAACCTATTTCCGTTCATTGTGAGTTAATATCTGAATATTTTCTAGAAAATTCGACTTTTTCCACCTAAGTCATATCTTTTCTGTTTAACATATAATAAAATATATCGCGTCAAAATAAATTTAGGAACTAAGATGATATTTGCAATAACATTCTTTTATCGATTATACTTTAAAATTGTAAGTAGCAACCAGCTGTTGTCGCCTGCGACTCCGTCCGCCGGGATTAATAAATAGTAGCCGTTTCTCAGATCTACTGAATATGCATATAAAATTTAATAAAAATCTATCAAGCTGTTTAGGAGGAGTATGTTAACTAACATTGTGACATTGGAATTTTACATATAGGACTAGCTGTTGCCAGCGACTTCGTCTGCGCAGAATTAAAAAAAAATTAGCTCATGTGTTCTTTCAGACTATGTTCTACGTCTATGCCAAATTTCAGCGAGATCCGTTCAGCAATCCCGGAGATACCTTCAAACATCCGACATCTAAACATTCGCATTTATAATATTAGTAAGATGAGTTGTTTCATATTCTGACAATCTTAACAAGGATATACGGCTGATTTAATTTATAATAATGTATGCATTGGCATTGTTTTATATCTAACTTGTTAATATAATTTTCAGGTAAACGCAAGCGGCGCGTAGAGTGAGTGACCTCCGGTGCTATTCTTGAACCTGTTTACACAACTTTGTTATAACATCTCTCTGTATTGTATCAAGTTAGATATATACATTCCATAAAGAAAACTATATTTTATTAATTAAAAATATTAATAAACCCGTGACTCTCACGCAGAGACGTTTAATGATTACTTAATTAGTCCTAAACATTTCTAACACGAAACCCGAAACTGCAATAACATTTAGCTACATATTCGTTAAACAAATTAAGAATTAAAATTTTCTTAACAATGAAGGTAACTCTACATTTATATTAAAATCATCATCATCAGCTCACTATACGTCCCCACTGAGGGGCTCGGAGCCTACCCTAAGTTAAGGGTGATTAGGCCATAGTCAACCACGCTGCCCAAGTGCGGGTTGGTTGACTTCACACATATCTTTGAATTTCTTCACAGATATGTGCAGGTTGCATCACAATAATTTCTTTCACCGTAAGAACGTCGGATAAATGTACATATGTAAATGGGTAACACATTGGTACATGGCGGGATTCGAACCCAGGACCTGCAGATTGCAAGTCAAGTTCTTGACCCCTGAGCCACTGACGCTCTATTAAAATATTATATGTTATTTAATTAATATTTTAAAATAATATTTTCTAATAAACGCGACTACTTACGTTGTGTTTTACAAACATCGATTATTGTAGAAAACAGTTATATTTAATTTCCTTTATCATTTACCTTGACCTTTAGTAAGTTTATACAATTATTTCAAGTCATAATAATTATAAATATATAAAATATTATAAATACTCACGCCCACCACATAGAGGGGTAGACGTCTTGAGGACAAAGGCATAATAGTGGATAGAATCTTTACTAGTATTTACTCAATTTAATAGTTTTAAATAAAAAAGCACTAACCACGTTTAGCGATGTAGCTAAATTTTTGAATAAGAGTAAATTTATCTTAGTCAATTAACCCCAGCATAAGTATACAACACTCAAAAAGCTCTATTTCTGAGCTAACAATGTGGATCGAAAAAGTCTTGTAACATAAGAACTTGCCTTTTATGAATTATGGTACAGTCAATGTCGTTTGCGGTGTACATAAAAGCGACAATCGTTTGAACTTCTTATACGCCTTAAAACGATAAATGTTGTCACAATAACAAATTGAGGGCTATACTAATTTCATTAAAACATCGATAGCACCCTAATGGTTTATTTGCAAGGACGACCGTTTGAGTTACCATTGCTAGGTTCAGAGTATTTTTTTGTAAATGGAACACCGCGAACGTAGGCAACTGTACATCCTAATTCGAGGCTTCGGAGCGTTTAAATATTTGCCCGGCGTCGGGCACAGAAACAGATGCTCCAAGTCAAATTTCGATGTACAAAAAATATTCCATCGCCCTTGTTTATTTTAGCCCCGAGCCTCTGTAATGAAGCACTGCCCTTATTTTACATAAAATTTGTCCCATTTCAACTTAGCAGATATTCTGTATTTTTGCCGCACTATGGGTCCTGGTTTTCGGAGTTACATTTTTGCGGTAATACTAAATAAGTAAAATAAATGGCATAAAGCCATTAAACCTTTTAATATATAAAATTATCAATTAATTACTTGATAACAAAATAACACAGTGACATTGTCACATTAATAAAGAAATTGGTAGGAAAGCTCATATTCCTTGGATTGAAATCCTTTACTAATATTTTGAATGCGAATGTTTAGATGGATGGATGTTTGTTTGAAGGTATCTCTAGAACAGCTGCATAAATCTCCCTGAAATTTGCCATAGACGTAGAACACTGTCTGGAAGAACACAGGCTACTAACTATTTTTTTTGACACGCGCGGACGGAGTCGCGAGCGACAGCTAGTGAAACTATACAAAAAAATAAAACGAAAAAGACGAATATCACGTTTATGATTGGGGTATCCAATTCCAATCCCTAGCACTGTAGTCCTCTCGAAAATTCAGCCACGAGTACATTGACTAAGCCACTTCGCCACGTTTTGCGACGTATTAGGTCATTGACCCCACGTAAATGCGCAATATCTCTTCTCGTCTAAAAGTTCGCCAAATATTACATGTGATGTTCGCATCCCTTCAATGTTCTACGTTTTCCTGTATCCCAAATGATTTGGACATGCCCTTACACTTTCGAATGTTGATAGTGTGACCATGTGTTCTTCAATAAATATGGGACAAAGTTGTCAAATAGAGGTATAGTTTTAATTTTTAAAATTTTGTTATAGACTTTATATTTTAACGATAATACATATTTTAAATTTGAGGATACATAGAAAAGAAATTGTATTTTACAGTTTAAATATTGAAGAAATAGTAATTTAAATGGTGTTCTTTGTACTTTCATCTAAACTCAATCGTAATAAGAAACGTACCGACTAAATGTGTTTTAACATAAACCGTCTTAAAGGATATTAATACTTTAATCAGAATATTAATAATACTTAAAGGAAACTAAGCACCGTATAAGTTTAAATTAATTTTAATTAAATACATTGTTATGCTTCGGTTACAAACTCTGTTAATAAATCAACACCATGTATATTCAACAACACACAAGTAATTTACTATTTCCTCATAGCAATAGTTTTATTGAACAGTTGTTGTATTAATTAACTAATCATATTAGTAACTGGATTAAGTTCTATATTGTAGTAGAAGATGTATTATTATTTTCAAATATCATGGTGGTCCAAGGTCATCGGTGCGCAGCGCAGTGCCCTCTCCCCGCGTACGCACCGTCCACCTAAAAATGTTTACTGCGCAGTAACTCGCGCGAAGTTAAGAGCCGACAAGATATCTGAAAAGAACTGTACTTATATGAGGAAGTTGTATAACAAAAGTGATTGATAAGACATGGGGTTTACCAAAACCATTTAATATAAGAAAAAAATTCAGAATCACTGTATTATTGTTTTTGACGTGATTTTTTTCATATTTAATCCGATTCAGATCTCATGTTATTGTCCACGAACTTTTTGTCCTAATATAATTCAAAGTAATGGTCACCCTATTCGGTGTAAAGGCGAACGATTGTCTAATAAAGAAAATTTCGGGCACCACCAACTTAGAGGATTAGAGATGAATTATTAATGTGGGCAAACGTAAAACTGTTTTTTTATATCGCCGTTATTTTGTTTCTAACGCCTACATCTGCTCTTAAGCCCTTTTTTCACAAGGTCATAAACACTGCACATTGAGTCGGGGTCTAAATAAATACGGAGGTCGTAAAATTGGGTTACGTTGTAGGCGGTTATTTCTAAATATATTGATTGTGGATTTGGATGGGAGTTTAGAGATTCCTTTGGTACTATTTTAGAACTTAGTAAATATTTTTGAAGGTCGTAGACGTAATAGTCTTTGCAAAAGATACAGTGCAGTTTAAAACCTATAAAACAACTTATTATTATTACGAAAATTCTTAAACACTTTTATAATATTAACATAAACATATTAACTGCCTCAACAAAAGTTGTGTAGAGAAAACTATAGACAAGTTCTTTTTTCTATATAAGGTGTCAAACGAACAGGAACCTGAATTCGCCGAAATAGCGAAGCCACTGCTGCGTATAGACATCAACAATTGTAGATACGCCTACCTATACAATCTTGAAGAAGAGTTGCCTTAAATAGCCAAGATTATCCCTTTAACTCTCCGTCTTTTAATTATTATAGATTAAGTTATGTTCACTCATTGTATCCCATACTTAGTACATTTCACAGTAAACACTAATACCTTACGCTTAATTAAATACCCAAGTAATGCATTAATGGGATCCATTGTATCACGGCAGAACACGCAAAACCTTTCAGGTATCTAGAAATACGTGATTACATATAAATATTATTCAACTAAATGACTGTAGGAGTGTCGGTGGCTCAGTGGTCAAGCACTTGACTTGCAATCTGCAGGTCCTGGGTTCCAATCCCGCCATGTACCAATGTGTTTTTCGATTTCCGATTTACATATGTACATTTATCCGACGTTCTTACGGTGAAGGAAAACATCGTGATGCAACCTGCATATATCTGAGAAGAAATTCAAAGATATGTGTGAAGTCAACCAACCCGCACTTGGTCAGCGTGGTTGACTATAGCCTAATCACCCTTAACTTAGGGTAGGCTCCGAGCCCCTCGGTGGGGACGTATAGTGAACTGATGATGATGATGATGAAATGACTGTACTCATAGACGTAGATTGATCACTAAGTGAGACACCGTAAATTTCAAGTAAAGAAATTTTTCAACCGAACATTTTCGATCGAAAGCGGCTACTAGCAATTTCTACCCACTACAAAGATCCAATTCGTTTACACAACAGTAATAATAAAATGATTAGTTTATTTTCAAAACACCCTGTATAACTTGATATGCTACTGATTTATCATTAATATGAAATTTATCATCGTCTAAATAACTTCGTAAACGATGTATACCAGTTCGGTATAATTACGTACAAAAGTGTTAAATAAAACGCCGTAAAAACATCACCTTAGCGACTATTAGTGTGCAAATGGAATTTTAATTACAAAGTTTCATGTCGCTTTGGATTGTATTACAAAAATGTATATTATCTCATTGGACATGAAAAATATCGAAATACATGAATAATGGTTATAATGAACTAGCTGTAGCCCGCGATTCCGTTACGTTAGAATAAAAAAACTTAACTAACCTATGTGTTCTTCCAGACTATGTTCTATATCTATGACAAATTTCAGCAAGATCCGTTAAGCCGTTCCAAAGATACCTTCAAACATCTTAAAACTCGCATTTATAGTATTAGTAAGAAGTAAGATATTATCTTTTATCTTTTGAATAAAAAAAATTAATGATTTGATTATATTTTTCTAGGCAAAAGAATTATTAGTGTAATCCAATTTACTTTAAGCAAAAGTTTATGTAAACTGATTCCGTAAAAATAGTGTAGAAGATTGAATTCACCTGCATTCAAGCAAATTAATTAATTTGTAACGTTACTAACGTATTCCGTCTACGGCCGGACGCAAGCGTTTGGAATTGCCCACTTGAGCTGTCAAATGGATTAAACGATCAAATATTCTCTTCTACAATCAAATTCAATATATATATATATATATATGTAATGCTTTCCTATAATAGTCTTCAATGAATAATTAAAACACTTAATATTATTATCAGAACTAGCTGTCGCCCGCGACTCCGTCCGCGCGGTATTAAAAAAAGGTTCCTGAAGGGTTTTCCCGGCAACTATTCAAATTTTTCTCTCCTTGTAAACCTTCTCTAGACCTCCATGAACATTTTAAGACCAAGATAAGATAAATCCATTAAGCCGTTCTCGAGTTTTAGTGAGACGAACGAGCAATTGATTTTTATATATAGATATCTTCATAATACCTATGTAGGTGAAATTAAAAAAAACAATAAAAAATTTACGAAAATAAATACGATATCTCGGTAAAACTAACCTCGTTAATATTACTTACTAATATTATAAATGCGTATGTTTAGATGGATGCATGTTTGATATCTCCTGAACGGCTTATCGGATTTTGGTGAAATTTGGCACACCTGTAGAATATAGTCTGGAAGAACATATAGGCTACTAATTATTTATTTTTATTCGACAGCTAGTATGTTTAAAAAAGAGTTTACGACCTATCTAATTAGATAAAAGTATTTTTTGTAATACTGCAAATAATTTTGCATTTTCCATTTGTATTTTTCTCGTCTATAAAATGCCGTAGGGCACAGTAATGTGCGCCCAAAACTCATTATATAATCTTGTTAGTCCAACAAAACCCGAATACCCAACAAAGTCCAATGCGTTGTTTCAAAGCCTCACAGAAATTATCACATCGAATATACACTTGACCCTTTATTTCCATAATGAATATCCTTCATTCGAGATGTCACCGTCTTTATCGCAGAGCCATCTGTTGATTTTCTTTGTTGAACCTTCCCTTTGTTTGTGGATTACGAACGACTTTCTGACTTGCCACTTTATTGATAGGGTTCAAATTTGTTGTTTGATGGCATTGCATAATGAAGGTATTGTTCGAGACAGAGGGCGCCCCTATCGCGCCACATGTGCACAGCTCGTTAAGGTTTCATAAGCACTTTCGTGCCCGTATGTACATTTCAAGAGGACACGGCTTAGAGGAAAGGATATTGCACTTTTTAAGCAACAGTACCGTAAAACTGTCCCGCATCACAATTCCCGTTCGAAACAAAATAAAATCACTTGGAAGTATTTACTAAGGGTAACTTATTGACTTGTACTTAGTACGTTATAACATTTTTACACAATAGAAATGACATTGTATCCTTTATCATAGCTTTAGAGCTAGCTAGCTATAGACAATATTACAATTTGAAAAAAAAACTCTGTCATATTATGATATGTGTTAAGGAATACTTAGCTAGCTATTGCCCTTGTCTCCGTCCGCGCGCAATTAAAAAAAACTTAATTAATAGCCTATATTTTCTTCCAGACTACGTTCTGTATGTATGCTAAATTTCATCGAGATCCGTTCAACCGTTCTGGATATACCTTTAAACAAACATCCATTTATCCATCCAAAGATTCACGTTTATAAAATTAGAAACATTTTTTTTAAACGTCTTTGAATGTCGCTAACTAGTTCCAATGTTTTTACTTTGCCCTTGTTTCCTTGGGCGTTATCACTACGACAATTTGAAGGTCGTCTTTCTTCAATATCGTGAATCAACGGATCACCTTGGACCCATTCCGTAACTAAAACTAAAATGTTTGGTAGAAAATTCTAGGTTTTGTGATCGAACCTTGAAAGACGAAACTATGTTAGAAAGACATTGTTTAAAATTAACATTCGTAAGAAAACTATTGTCCTTGATCAGAATAAGGCATGATGATTTTTATGTTTATGTTTCGGCAGTGAAAACTGCAAAAAGACAAATCGACCAACAAAAGAAATGTTATCCAAATAAATTAACATAAATGGATATAAATTCTGAAATACCGCAATTTAAATGTTTCCAAACATTGTCGCTTTGTTACTCTCGAAATTAATTAAATTAATGGTTTGTTTGCCCCAAAATTACTCCCCCAACGAATGTGATTCATGGGTTAATCAAACACCCCTTTTACTTTGAAAAATTTTACTTGGAACGTAATCTACCTTTGACTTTTAAAGACAGGACCTGTCAAGCGCGCAATTAAGATAACAATAACTTCTAAATTTACTTGTCGAGCACATAATTTTTTGTATGTATCTTTTTAAGTCAAAATGCGTACATAAAGATGTTTATATTTATAAGAACCATGAAGTAGACAAACGTAAGTGTCCGTATAGTATTCATATGCGTTATTGCCGTTTATCGCCCTTTGCAAAAATTGGCAGAATTTTTTTGGTAATACAACCGTGGCTCTTTGGCTAGTCCATTTCTCTATAGTCAACGTTTATTTAGGAAAAGTCACGCGGCATGCTCCGGTAGCGCATGCCTCTCGGTCGTTTGAATTTCAAATAACCAATTTATGAAGACCCCTCGCCGCTCCCTCAACTTGTATGAAGTGAATGTAGAAACATTTAAGCAGTTACTACTAAAAGGTCATGTTTAAATGGGCATTGTTTTAAACTCGCCACCAAATGACGCTTAGTCAACACGATGTATTTAATGGAATAATTTCTTAATTACAATTTTACGGTGACATTTTTTTTTTGACATTGGCAAAAATAAGTTCATATCTTACTAATATTATAAATGCTTGTATGATTATTTGCATGGATCTCGCTGTAATTTGGTATAGATGTACAACAGTCTGGAAGAACACATAGGCTACTAATTAAGTATTTTGTAATTCCGCGCGGATAGAGTCGCAAGGACAGCATGTATTAAATAAATTAAGTTAAACTCCTTAAGTTGACTTAAGCAGCAGCTTAGTTTAGATATCGAACAGACATACAGGCGTGAAGTGGAAGCAATTCCGCGTTTCGTCTGATTAGTGTGCGTCCCGGAGGCCTTATTTAGTCCTCTTTCCCTATGGAAGTGGACTTGCCGGATGAGAGGATGCATGGAAAGGGAAAATATTTTCTTTCTGTGCATCCTCTCCTCCGTCGATTAAAGGTAGGCAACGCTTATGCAATTGCGTAAGTCTATGGGTAACGGTCACTTCGCTATTTCACCGATTTCAGGTGGCCGTTCGCTCGTTTGCCACTTTATGATTTAAAAAAAAACGTAAGAATACTTACTAAAGAAAAGTATGAAAAATACCCAAGCAATAAAATATAACCACAAAATTCTAAA
This sequence comes from Papilio xuthus, assembly GCF_000836235.2. Taxonomy (NCBI): domain Eukaryota; kingdom Metazoa; phylum Arthropoda; class Insecta; order Lepidoptera; family Papilionidae; genus Papilio; species Papilio xuthus. The sequence goes on from NW_013531700.1 coordinate 4,853,936, forward strand.
TCCTCACATAATTGGCTATCTGTAAACCCAGGGGAAGAGCATCAAAGCGAAAAGTTTCCTCTTAGCGGGAACTTTGAGTACCAATTATATTCATAGATGGCTGATCTTAACATACTGAAAGTCGGTAAGCGAGTTAACTTGCACGAACATCTTAAAGAGATCTCAGTGAAGGAAAAGTTGCACAAAGGGTTGATGTAAACGAGTTAATAGGGCGAACTTTTCACGTGATATCACGTAATTCGGATCAAAAAATTATTTATACTATTGGGTAGCTACACTATCCCTGGAAGACATAGGCTGTATTTTTTTAATTCCGTGCGGACGAAGTCGCAGACAATCGCTTACCTTTCTAATATTATAACTGCAAATATTTAAATTGATGTTTATTGGAAGGTATTCCGAGAATGGCTGCATCGATCGCGCTGAAATTTGGCATATATGTAAAATATAGTCTGTAAGAACATATAGTCTACAAATTAAGTTTTTTTTTAATTCAGAACAGACAGAGTAGTTAAGTACTGCCAGTATTATATAATTTATAGTTGGCTTAAATTAATTACGTTATGATATAAGTCAATTGTCAAATTAATCTTTGCCAAGTTCTACCAGGTGTTACCCAGTTTAAAGGTTTAGGCGACGTATCGCTAAGTACTGAACTTGGAAGTCTTAAGCGTACGTAACTTAAACTTGGAGAAGGGCCATTAATTTTAGTAAACGTATATACTTAAGTTAGAACCCTTAAGGTATTAATAATTTGGGCAATCCGTTAAATGTGGTTTTGATGAAACGATTTAGTCTAAACTTTGCCCGAGACACCGTTCGCACGGAATTAAAAAGAAGCTTAATAAGTATTCTATCTCCTTCCAGACTGATATTTTTTACATCTGTGCCAAATTTCATTAAGATCCGTTGAGCTGTTAAGGAGATTCCTTATTCACAATTATAATATTAGTAAGCTTAAATGTCATTATTAACTTAGTGTGTATTTTAATATAAAGTTAACAAAATAATATGTTATTCTTCTTTGAAATTACTTCGTCTACAAAACGTATTCAAAGTTATATTTTCAGATCTCAAGTTTGTTATTTACATAAATTTATATTAAATGACAAAGTAAATAGGGTCGTTAAAAGCTGAGGTTCATATTACAAGTACATATTCGTATATGTACTTTGATAATTTAATTACGAACGAACCTTACTCCTACATCCATTAATTCTTTCCCCAAAGTTAACGGCAAAGTTAAAAAGCTCTAAGCAATTAGACTGAAGCTCGTGTGCCTTCGATATATTTGAAGTAAAGATTTTTATTGTTAGCGCATAAAAATATATTTTTAATGATTGTGTTTTATTTTTATTTATCTATCTCTCTCTCTCCCTAGCTTATGTCCCACAAGGTGGTGGGGTCAGCTTTCCCAATCCGTCTCTTCCACTTCGCTCTGTCCATGACATCTTCTTCTGAGACTTGGCACTTACTCATGTCTTTTATTACTTCATCTCGTTTTGGGTCTGCCTCTGGCGTTTTATTTTTTTTATTTTTTTTTTGTTTATCTATTATATTTATTTCATATATACGGTAATATAATGAGTTAACTGTGGTTTTCTGAGACCATAATCCCCGATATGTGTTAATATCGTCATCCCTATTATTATATTTGACATGTTTAAGATAATAATATGTTTTAAACGGGGTTTGGTTTCAGAAACCCATTGTTAGTATTGCATTACTGTATGTTAAAGCAATATAAATGAAAAACAATAAAAAATCAATTAGAATCAGTTAAAAATATTTATAATTAAATGTAATAAATTAAATCATTTTAATTTGTCATATAATTCTATCAAACGCGTTTTGTTTAAATTGTAAATGATTGTGGTTAGTGTCTGTTTCGATGTAATATATTTGTGAGATGGAAATTACAAATAAAGTTGGACCCTTTTCAAACAACCCATTACATATTCGAGAGTCCAATGTCTTTATCTTCGGTCTATCTACGGTCACTTTACATTCTAAAATAATTAATCTCTTAATTTTAATAATTTTACTATAGTCTTATTGTTTACTTATACAGACTTTATTGCTATGGGTTTCCATTGTCGAGATACCTATATCGAAACATGTTTTCGTACAGGCATTTTGGTTGTGTGAACTCTGTCACGCTATCGTCAAAGTTGACATTCGAATACCTTAAAAATAGATTGTATTTTTAAACACTTACAACGATTCATAGTATGTTGAAAATAAATTCCAAATGACCTACAAAGGAAGACGATAAGATAGGAAATTCCAATTGTATTTAATTAAGTAAATAAGTGTTATATAAATTGGAGGCTCGCGAAGCGTTTTGTGTAATATCGCAAATCAACCGGCCTGAGGCGTAGGCTGTAATGTTCATTGAAATTACACAAATATATGATTGTTTCAAATAAACTGAGGTAGTTCGAATAGATATTCGTTTCTATATCCATATAGAATTTCCAATAATCTTTTTTCATTTTACACCCACGGCATAGTAATAGTGAGAATAGAATTTCACATTATTTTATACATAAAGAGAACTTTATAAGAAATATTTATAATATTCTTTGAAGAATCTATCTTCAAAAGTGTTATTATTTGACATTTATTAAAAAAATATAGATCCATAGTTTGTTTTATTTTAAAAAATGACCTACACTGGCTGGCAATAAACGTAAAAAGTATAACCGTTAAATTAAATAAAAAAAACCTCACTATTATATAGAACACGTTATCCTGGCCGAAAACACAGCGGCACGATCGACACCGGCTGGCTTCATTATGCCACGGGCCTTAGCCTTGGGCGTGTTTAAAAAAATTAATGACGTATAGACAGACAGGTAGCAACAGGCCCGGAACGTGTTCGCTTAGGAATCTACGAAATTGGCGGGAAAAAAAGTCGTTGAAAAAACCGTCTGCGTTTTTCATGTCTATGTAAGGGCTGAATGAATAAACGCCCTTTTGGGTTTCTAGGAGCCAGGAATGTTTTCAAAGGCCTTTTGTGTAGGAAGTAGATCTCAAAGATCCTCTTACGATGACTAAAATGTTCTTGATTTCTTTTATTTAATTGAAATGAGAGATTCTAGCCCAGTGTCTATATGTAATATAGAAAAAAAATATGTTTCGTACATAACTAAAAACAAAAAACTGATTTATAAAATTTTTGTCTCTGCCTGTCTGTTTATAAATCCGCGTTTGTGGAGCGATTTCCAAAGGGGCAGTACTTTTCACTGACGAGTAGCTTATTTGTAAATTAGTAACTTAGTTTGTAACGTAGTAGAAAATGCAGTTAAAAAAAATATGCGATAAAAAAAGTTAAGGTGAGAATTGAACGGAAGATTCGAGATTTTTTACCCCTTACCCTCAACCGATGCCCTATAGCGGATTTTCTAATTAATCCCTATATAAACATTACGGGTTGAATGCCCCTTTCACATAAACCCTCGTAATTAAATTTTATCTGTCCATATATTTCATAATTACATATCTCATTAAATTAAAACATACCTACTTACTAAATCTAAGCAAAGAAATTCATTAAACTTGTAACTCTATTTTACTTTTTAAATTAGGACATCAGTCTTTAGAACGACGTAATAAAGATTCAACACAATCTAAGAATATAAACATTTAAAAGACAAATATAATATTATAAATGCGAATGTTTGGTTGTATGAATTTGCAACGTTTGTACGTATCTGCAACGGATCTCTATGAGATTTGGCGTAGATAGTCTAGAAGAACACATAGGCTATTAATTGAGTTTGATTCCGCGCGGACGGAGTCACGTGCGACAGCTAGTTTAGGTATATATTAAGATTAGTGAACAAAAAATTACTTTTATATTTTTGTTTGGACTTTTATCAATCACAGTCATTACGCGTGTTCAAAACAATTTTTTTTTATTTTCTATAAAAGTTTGAACTTAAGTACAAAGTTGTGAAAAGTTTTCGTTCAATTTGTGTCCTTTCTTTGTTTTTAAACGGTGTAACTTAAAGCTTAAGTTGTAAATTACTTTTCTAATATTCAATGCGTTAGTTTCTTTACAAGTTTTGAGTAAATGGATTGGTGAGTCATTTTACTTGCTTTCCTACAATATGAGGTCAACAAATAGTTAACTAAATTTCATTATAACGAATTACATTCGTTATGTTTACTCGGTACATTTTAATAATATTAAAATTAATAGATTATGTGGTTACAAGACCTATTAAAACCTCTTTTGTGTTTATCAAATATTTAGACTATCACGCCCTCTATCTACTAAAATTAGTTCTTTTTTTTAAATTACTCTATGGAAGTTCATAAATGGAATAAAACATGTTTAAAAGCGTTATAATTTTTACATGTTTCATTTTTCTTTGTTACAGAATATTGCGGCTCTGCTTCGCGGAAGGACGGGGCATACTGGCCGACAATGAATTAGATATCGCGCCAACGATATCGAAACGTAAGTGTACAGCATTAAGGTTCATTTTACGTTAGCAACATTTTATTTATAAATACCTTTTAGCCTTTTTACCTTATGAGTTAAACTTCGTAACACAATTAACTTTGTAAAGTTGAAGCATAAAATGCTACATTTAAGGAACTCAAGAGCATGTTAACTGGTCTGAATAGCCTTTTCTTCACATATATTTTGTATTACCCCTGAATTTCTTGCGGAAAAAAAAAATCTAGTATTAAATAAAGCCTATATCATCCGGGGATAGTGTAGTTTCCTAACAGTGAAAAAATTCAAATCGGTTCAGTAGTTTCGAAGTCTATTCAGTACAAACAATCAAATTGTTCCTCTTCATAATTATTGTCGTCAATTCGTGGAAAATAACATAAGACGAACGAACAAGACCTCCTTCCTTCGCCTCTTTGTACAATGAGCAACTAAGTTAAGTTATAAGTTCTTTGTTATTACTTACTATACTGTGAAAACTTTTTTGTACGTTGTACAAATGTTATGTGACATTTATCGTAGTTTTTTTAACTGAATTCTTATTGGAATTCGAATAAGAATTGTTATTTCGATTGAAAATTGTTACATTTACAATAGAAATGCAGTAACGTATATAGTCCATGCTTTTTTAAAATGCTTTTCAGGTGATTTAAATCTGAAATTTACTATCAATAATATTTAGCTGGTATTTTTTCTTTTTCTTATTGCATTTTGAGATCAAAATCCCAGTTTAAAATATATTGTTATCTTAGTATTGTCCAAATGAATACGGAAATTTAGGTCTCAGAAACCACCGTTTAGTCGCTTACCTTAGCGTTTATTTTTATTAAATCGAATTAAAATATAGTAAGCAATAGGGCAATAATTCTTATAACTAAGATATACTTATACCGCTCTTATAAATCGCTATAACATTAGTTTCTCTGCGTCAGAGGGCACAAAGATTCGGCGTAAGGTCACGCGAGGACTTTTGAAGGGCTCCAAAGAACAATGGACATATAGATAAGTTTTTTTGTGATTCTTCGTATGTAGCGGAAAAAGGACAATGTCACTTGAATGAACAAATATCGTTTCCTAATGAATATTTAGAAACCAATTTTATATATTTTTTTAATATTTTTGTTACTGTTTGTATTAAAAATTAGTAATAATTTTATTCAATGAAAAAACTTAATTATTAATGTATTTTTATTCTAGTACTAGCTCTCGCCCGCGACTCCGTCCGCGCGTTATTAAATAAAAAACTGCATTAGTAGGCTATGTGCTCTTTCAGACTATGTTCTACATCTATGCCAAATTTTATCGAGATCCATTCAACCGTTCTAGAGATAACATTTAACAAAGATCCATCTATCCAATTAAACTTTTGGATTTATAATATTAGTAAAGACTAACCTTGGGTTTCTGTGCTTAAATTCTCCGTTTAAAACAAAGGAATGTTTTACACAAAGATTTGGGTCTCAGAAACCCACGGTAAGCAAATTGTTTCAATATTTCGTTGCTATACAACAGTCTTTCCCAAAGTGGGCGATAACGCCCCCTTGTGGGCGCTGCAGGTCTCAAGTTGCGGGTTATAAAAAGTTTCGTTTAGAATTCTCCGTTAATATACATATATAGGTCACAATAATTAATTAATTTAATATGAAGTTATAGTGGTTTTTAAATATGTGAAAATATGGGGGCGCTTAAAAAATATTTATTCTCAAAGTGGGCAGTAGACAAAATAAGTTTTGGGAACCACTATACAACATCAAAGAGCATTACTAATATAAACAATATCGACCAGCAAAATTTAACATTGAATTTATTTTTACTTGATCAAATAACTTCATTATGCCCACGAACGTTAACACGCGATACGTTGTCGAAATTAGTTTGGAAGGAGGAATTTTCCATTCCCCCCAAACAGTCCATTGTCGGGTTAAAATTCAACAGTTATAATAATTATTCAAACAAAACATTGGGATCGGGTTTTCTTGTTTACTTAGGCCTTGATTGTACAATTCATGTTATGCCAATGAAAATTATATCTTAATCCACACGCATAAGGTTTATATTACGGTCGCAGGGTAATCAGGATTGTGGGTAAAATGCTTTTAGTACTTCAACTCTAAGTGTAATTTCGCTTATGTTTTTCTATTTACTTGTATATCTCTATATAGCTGTTCAGTACTTAGTACGTAAAAGTAAAAAAATCTTTTGATGGATGGATGGATAGATAGGTGGATGTTTGCTTGAAGGTTATTCCGGAACAGCACAACGGATCATGGTAATATTTGACACAGATGTAGAACATAGTCTGAAAGAACACATAGGATAGTTATTAAGTTTTTTTTTTAATTCTGCATAGACGGAGTCGCAGGCGACAACTAGTATTAATACAGTTAGAGGGAATCCCAATCAAAACATTGTTTCTATGATTTTATTTATGCGATGCATTTCTATTACAACCACAATAAAGCGCTCATTACATGTCGTTCATATTGTAAAGATTTTTTTTTACATATTCATAGTAAAAGCATTCAATCTAGAGCTTGTCTGATATACGGTTTACATCTGGCTTAACGCGTATAAATGGAAACCGCACAAACAGACAGACTGAATAGAGTCTGTAATAAAAACCAAGTAATGCATTCAGAAAGAAGTAGTATAAATTATTTAATATACTTAAAAAAAAGTAATTAAAGTGTTTGAAAATACTTAAGTTAAAAAAGGTTCCTCTGGTACAAACAAGTAGCTTTCGTTTTCAAGTAACTCAACTTTGTATGTTTAAGTTTTTCTGAGCGGTTCTTTTACTGCCGTTTTGATACTGAACAGATGTTATAGACCGAACGGTTTTTTTTTAATTTAACTGTCGGCTCTTTCCTTTCATTCCACGAAAATAGACTTGAAACGATGAGGGTTTTTTGTTTTTATGTAAACGGTAATGAAATTGTGAATATTTTCTTATTTGTATCGCGTTTCAATCACCTATATTAACAAATATTTATTATTACTTGGCTCAGGGGTCAAGCACTTGACTTGTAATCTGCAGGTCCTGGGTTCGAATCCCGCCATGTACCAATGTGTTTTTCGATTTCCGATTTACATATATACATTTATCCGACGTTCTTACGGTGAAGGAGAACATCGTGATGCAAACTGCATATACCTGAGAAGAAATTCAAAGATGTGTGTGAAGTCAACCAACCCGCACTTGGCCAGCGTGGTGGACTATGGCCTTTTTTAATTCCACGTGGACGGATTCGCGGACGACAGCTAGTCAAAAATATAAAGAAATCTTTACAAAGACAATTAACAAAAATAAATGGCTTTAATGAAAATATTTAATTACATATTTTGGCAGCGATGCACCCTGTATAATACTTGCCAGTACAAACACACTTTTAAAAAATTAAATTGTATTTAATTGCATAACTGTCCCGTCCGTTGAGTCGCGAAAAAAAAAATAAAAAAAAAGTTGTAAAAACGAAAATGGAATCAAGCCGGCGTAAAATCCCCGGGAACTAATGCAAATATACATTCATTTAAAATGCGAGAGATTTATTCCACTTGCGAAAAAAAAAATTAAAAGCTAATTAGAAAAAAATAGAAGCGTCGAGGGTTGAATATGAAATATGGAGATGTTTAAAAATAATCATTCGCTTGCATTGAATGAAGGAAAATATGCCGTTTCATTTTACCTTTAGAATCCTTTCAAAGGTATCGCTATAAGTTTAAAATCATTTACAATTTGCACACCCTGTAGATTGCGTTTACAAAAAAAATATATCCAGAGTTAAAAGAAATACATATATTCCTATTGAAAAGCGTAACAAGATCTCATTAGTATCAGAACTTAATTATTTCTTTCATAGTGAATTTCTTTTACTAAATCTAGACTAAGGAACTAATATAATTACCAATTAACGGTTTCGTGTATGTCTGAAAGTCATGCTCATTTTGAATTGCCTTCACCGATGTGTCGATGTGTGGGGGGACATAGTCGAATCCAAATCAAAGTTATCGATAGATTGATCATTGGATTCGACTGTAAATAGGAAGAAAATTCGACAATGTGCCGGTGTACTGGCACAACACAAGCCTTACTAAAATGTTTATGTCCCCTCACTAATCATTCTAACCCTTGACTTTGTAATGAAAGCACGTCTTTCGCACCAAAGGATTCTAATTAATAATGTCTAAAAATAGTGTAACATAGTTGTCATCTAAATTTGTATATAATCTTTATATTTGAACCTTGTCCAGTGAATGCTGTTTCGTCTGTCATCTGTTTGTTATTCGTATGCTTGTGTTTGTTGAACATGCAATTGGTGTACCTTTTCATTAAATAAATATTATATTTCTACTCTAATTAAGTATATACATTGGGTATAAAATGATATAATTAATCTGTAATTAACTGGCGTTGTAGCAAATGTGATTTATGAAAGCGTTAAAGGAGAAAGGGGAGGTATTGGAGGATCCCCACCCCTACAAAGTAATCATTTATCTTTTTTTATAAATGTATTGTATACGCGTTTATAACAATTTGTAGAGGTCGAAAAGTAGCAGGGAATATTAATTTACTGTTCTTTATTGGTGTTTTTGACGTAGGAAAAACTTATTGCGATCTTACAATTGTATGTCTGTCCGCAAGGCTGCGTTTGTTTCGTCAAATCTCCGTAACGACTTTACCGATTTTGACGGGACTTTGACTTGAAGGTAGCTGAGGCACGTGGTCATGTTATAGGGTACTTTTTATTTTGCACTGACGAAGTCGCGGATCACCACTAGTGTATAAATATTCACATAGTAATACAAAGGTAGGCAACGCATATGCAATTGCGTATGTCTATGGGCAACGGTCACTTCGCTATTACAGCGATTGCAGGTGGCCGCTCGCTCGTTTGGCACCTTATGGTATATAAAAAAAAACAAGTCCAAATCAGTTTAAACGAAGGCCATAGTTCAATTGATCATTTTATATAATCTTTTATGTTAAATCTACACAACTTGGACTATGCATAAAGCAGCCGAGTTTCTAATTAAGATGTTTATGACTTAGGTGATTAAGTTTTAACTGCTGGTGCCTGTAAGTACGGTAATACATTCGTCAGTTTCATATAAGCTTGTAGTACTCAACTGCGAAAACTATAAAAAACTATGAATATTATAATCAAACAAAAGAATTCTCGATATTTTATTAGGTACGTAGTAAGCCTACTGAACTATTATTCAATCATTTGATTCCAATTATATGTAAATATAAAAGTAGTAGAACATGGAATTTCGCAAATATCGTCGCCAGTACGAAGTAATTCTATGCCACTTCGATTCGCCTCCGGTTCGCTACTGAATCTCTTTTGATTCGCTTTCGCTGTGTACTACAGGTTTTAGTTACACCTGTAGGTGACAACTAAATGGTTCCCTTTCACATCATTCCAACTGAAAGCCGAACTGAACGGCAATTATGAAAGTCGTAAGATTTCGCAATTACCGCTTGAAATAGTTCCCACGTCAGTATTTCCTTATGACGTAGTAATGGGTCCCAATGTTTCGGTTCAAATTTATATTTAGACTAGCTGTCGCATGCGATTCCGTCTACGCGGATTTAAAAACTTAATTAGGAGCCGAGTTCTTCCAGACTATGTTTTTTATCTATGCTAAATTTCGTCAATATCCGTTGAGACGTTCCGCAGATACCTTTTAGCAAACAACCATCCATCTAAACTTTCGCATTTATAATATTAGTAAGATAGAGGTGTGTTTGTTAAAAAATTTCGATGTACTCTAATTTTGTCCCGCGGTTTGAACTTTCGCGCTAATTATCCTAAGGTCGAGTCCAATCTTTTCGAGTTGGCTACTTAGAAAAGGAGGTTCAAACTCTTAAAGGTATTTATTAAATTTCCACTATTGCAACAGCCTAATAACAAAAATATTTGCATATCTCTGGTCCTCTTTATAAAAAAAAAACCAGATATAAAATTTCTTGTACAACGTCATGTAATCATTAACAAAAATAATATTAACAAGATGGTTGTAAATGCGTTATAGTATTATAGTTTTTATATACATTAAAGTTAGTAAAAAGTTGTAAAAAACTGCATTACACTATAACCCTTCGTCCGTTTAATGTCCACGTTCCACGGAGTTATTAAAAATGAACCCAACCCCGTTGTTAACTATAACTTATTTTACTCGCAAACTGTGGAAGTTCGTGCCTCATTATACATTTAGTACGCCCGAGATGAATATTTAAAACAGGAAACTAGGAAGTAAGGAATGTCACGTATTTATTGTCAAAGTCCTCTTTCTAAAACTTAGAGGTCAGTTTCAAGGTCAAATTTTTTATTCCTTCAAAGGTTGATTGTTGACCTATTGCCTGTAATTTCATTGGAGTGTTTTAAGACTCACCAACAACACGTGTACAATCGTACCACACAACCGTTTCGCCCGTCTGCCAAGTGACAACTGTCACAACTGACAAATGACGTTTGCGCTTGACAACCAAGACCATAGCCAATATACAGCGGATTGGACAAGAACTGTTTTTAAGGATTTACTTTTTTATCTTTTTCGAAAGTTATTCTCCGAAAATAATTGACATATCATGTTGTGTTTCTGTAGACTAACCGTTGGTTTCCGAGACCATCTTACTAATATTATAAATGCGAGTTTAGATGGATGGAATGATGCATGTTTGTTTGAAGGAATCTCCAGAACGGCTCATGAATCATGAAATTTGGCATATATGTAGAATATAGTCCAAATGAACACGCGGGCGACAGCTAGCCTCTGTAAATCATATCGTCATCCCTGTCATTATCTCTAACAAAACAGAGATAGAATATTTTTTAAACGGAGTTTTGGTCTCGGAAACACACGTTTACTTGCGTTGTAAAATAGAGCGTTCGCATCTTTACCTTATTAAATATTGTTTGTTGGAGTAATTAAATGTCTATGTTATTTGATTTCCGATGGGAATATTGTTATAATTTTCAATTTGTCACAGATGACCGACAGATAGTTACTGTGCAAATATAATACTAATTAATACGTGATTAAGATTCAAAATTGTATGTCCGCTAATTTACATATTCCATACTCTTGTTTTAACAAGCTATATTCAATGACAATTATCTTAATAACTTCATAACATAACAATAATATAGATATATTTTTAGGTTAATTGAGAATTGACTGGAATTTAGACACTTTGACTAAGATTTTTACAATGACTTGTGAGTCATGGGCCGCGTACGCTAAATAATATCAGTCCGATATGCTCGTAATTAGTCGGTGCCGACATTGGACAGAACATACGTAGGTGTTTTAGCCGTTTATATATTATTTTAATCACTATTTTGGTTCATTTTTAAAAGGGCAATAGGTAACTGCTCCATAATTAGGTGAATCGTGCTTGTATTTTTATAAAGTTGACGTCAATATGACAATTACTTTTAAAACTTGGCGTGGAAACAGACAACGTAGGATTCCGTAGGGATCTGACATACATTTTTGTGTTCGCACTTTGGCTTTTATTACTAAGTCACTAAATATTTTATTTCATACTTTATTCCTGACTAATTTGTATAACATTAAGTTTACCTATATTAATATACTAGCTGTCACCCGCGACTTCATTCGCGTAGAAAACAAACTGTAAGCCTATGCGTTCTTCCAGACTATGTTCTATATTTATGCCAAATTCAATCGAGATTTGTTGAACCGTTATGGAGATACATTGGAACAAACATCCACCCATCTAAACATTCGCATTCATTATACTAGTAAGATTGTCATCTCCTTCTAATTCTTTAAGAGTTAAGGTTTCCTGTATTTACATGTGGCCTGTTTTAATATCAACATCATCCTCCTTCCCTTATCCTTACGGAGCGCCAACCCTCCTACTCTTAATCTGCCGACTTATTACACTATTCCTCCATACAGCACTATCTGTCGTCATATCTGAATCTACCCCCTCCCTATGCTTATCCTCTTACAGTCCATCTATGCGTTCTTGTCTACCTTTAACCATTAATTTTTTTATCATCCGATATTATTTGCACCTACGTTTAAAATTGGAATTTTTTTTTCTTTCTCCATATTAAATTTTTCCTTAAGGTGAAGATAAAACTGGAAAGAAGATATCAAAGTGAGGGCATCCACCGCGGTTGCTCCACAAACATGCATTTGCATTCCTTACAAATTCAACGCAATTGTCCGACCTTGATGCTCTTGAAATAGATTCGCTATTTCCTTCCAATGTTCTAAATTCAATTGTAAATATTTACGAGTATTTTTTATAATAAGTCTAAGGTTAAAAACTAGATATCGGCCACCTAATTTTACTAAAATAGTGACTGTTGCCGTAACAATTTATCTTTGTTTTTCAAACAGATAGAGCTGGATGAAAAAACAATGGAAACTCAATCTTACAATTGAAGGTATTTTAACCACTTATTCGTTGTTTATTGAACTTTATATTTATCAATAACTAGCTGTCGCCCACGACTCCTTCCGCGCGGAATTAAAAACTTTATAGCCTATGCCTATAGCCTGTGTGTTCTTCCAAACTGTGTTTTATATGTATGACAAATTAAAACGAGATCCGTTCAGACGTTCCGGAGATACTTTCTCACAAACATCCATCTAAACATTCGCATTTATTATACTAGTAAGATTGTATTAACACGTTCACTGCCAACATTCCATTTAGTACGTGAAAATCAACATTTAACGTGTTAAGATGTTCAAATAACTGAACTTAAACCGTTTAAGATAACTATATGAGCGATGTGCCTCAAATGTCAGCAAGATGTAGGCTTAACCAAATTATGTGACGTGTTAACTGCCTACTACGCCTTGGGGAAATGGATCCACAAACTTGACGACACCTACGTCAGAAAGGAAGCAATTAGATTAACTATAACTAAATAATCTGATTTAACTAAATATTAATATACTATTTTACTTATTAAATACTAGCTGTCGCCCGCGACCCCGTCCGCGCGGATTAAAAAAAAATCTTAATTAGTAGCCTATGTGTTCTTCCAGACTATGGTCTACATATATGCCAAATTTCATCAAGATCCGTTGTGCCGTCCTGGAGGTACATCCATCCATCCATCCAAAAATTCGCATTTATAATATAAGTAAGATTAAGAGTACCGGTGGCTCAGGGGTTTACCACTTGTAATCTGCAAGTCCTGTGTTCGAATCCCTTGTACTAATGTCTTTTAGATTTACACATATTAAACCGGCGTTCTTACGGTGAAGGAAAACATCGTGATATCACCTGCAAATGTATGCGCAGAAATTCTAAGTGTGAAGTCAACCCTTCACTTCACTTCTTAGAAGCACTCAGAATAAAAACTGCCTTGCTAAACGAATTTCTAAATTAAGGTAAATTACAAAACCTATTTTTACTTTTTCTAATAATATCGAATGATCCGATTCACCCCAATAAACGCTAACGCCCTCTCAACGTGATTCCACAACGGATTTTATCCAATTACGAAAAGGAGCGATGTTTGAATGACAAAGTGGATGTTACCTACGGCTTTTATTGTCGGCCTCTAATGAAAGTTATATTCTGAGTGGAAGGAGAAGTACTTCTAAGGCGTTTAATTGTACGGAAGACTACGATAAAGGGGGGATGTTTCTCGTTATAATGTTCACAAATTCAATGAACATTGTTGTTTTTTATCTCGATGAATTCGAGTGATGAAAATTGTTTAAGGAAGCAAACTGAGCACTTTTGGTTATCATACTCAGAATTCGTTGGTGACTAGTTTTATTTTATATATTTTTTTTATCATAAGGTGGCAAACGAGCGAGCGGCTACCTGAGATCGTTGAAATAGCGAAGTGACCTTTGCCCATAGACATACGCAACTGCATATGCGTTGCCTACCTTTCATCAACGGAGGAGAGGATGCACAGTAAGAAAATCTTCCCTTTCCATGCATCCTCTCATCCGGAAAGTCCACTTCCAGTTCCCATACTTTCCTTAAAAGAAAAAGGGTGGGAAGGGAAAGGGGACTAGATTAGGCCTCCGGGACGCACACTCATCAGACGAAACGCGGAATTGCTTCCACTTCCATGTAACCACAACACAGTTCTGTGGCTTAAGAACGTAAATTGAACAAAAAACCGTTTTATTAAATTAAAAAAAGTACATCCAAATAAAACCCTTATAAAACATAGCCTTAACAAGAATTTTCTCGAAGAACGTTCATAAATTATCTATTAATAATAAGTAAACATAAAATAAACTCTAAAGTAAAAGTAATAAGTTTCAAATTTGCTTGTGTGATGTTTAAAATAGATTTTGTTACGACAGAAATCGTTTATTTAATATCCAATCAGTATTTAATTAGCTGAAACACTAGTCAATGTCGATTATTGAAACTGACAGAAGTATTATTAATGTTTGATATCATTCCCTAATTCAATATCTCGTATAATCTTTATATATATCATTCTTCTGTGAGTGTGTATGTCACTGAACTTCTCTCAAACGACTGGACCGATTTTGATGAAACTTTTTGTGTGTGTTCAAGGGGATCTGGGAATGGTTTAGATTCCCAATTTTCATCAAATATTAACTTCTTATTAATTTATTCAAATTAAAGACGTGTAGACAGGACAACGTCTGTCGGGTCCGCTAGTATTTAATAATTTCATCATTTTATTTCGTACTATATATAACAAAAGTACGCGTGTTATTCAATTGTGTAGATGATAGTAACTTACAATTTCATACTTTCAAAATAAATAAAGAAAATATATTTATTTCCTGAAAAAAAATAGACTTTATACAACAATAAATAGCTGAGCGTACAATCCCTTTAATACATCCCTTTTCATACAAACATACATACAAACTGTTAGTAAGAAAATCCGACAGTGTGCCGGTGTAGCGCAGCACTAGCCTTACTAAAATGTTGACGTTTATGTCCCCTCACTAATCATTCTGACATTTGACTTTGTAATGAAAGGCCAAAGGATTCTAACTAACAATGTCTAAAAATACCAGTTTTTTTTATAATAGCATTGATTTATGTGTGTAACTGTGGGTTTCTGAGACCAAAATCCCCGTTTAAAAGATATCGTCATAAATGTTTTAAACTGAGTTTTTGGTCCTAGAAACCCACAATAAAACGATCGCCTTGACATGAGTATGCACTTGTATAACAGAAGAGTTAAAGAAATTGTTATAAAATTCCGTTACCTCAGTTGAAAAGATAGAAATTAAAGTTTGGTTTTCCGGATGGTTGAAAACTGATTACAACATTACCCGTGATGGATTACTTTTAATCTCAAATTTTAAACGTTAACTCTCCACTTCGTACTCCGCGGTTGAACCCGAATCATTGTGGAGACAAAGCCTTTGTTATAATAGCTGATTGTAACCAAACTCTTCCGTTAAATTTTAATTTATTTACCCAATATCTTTGTTTTATTACTCACTAGCGGCCGCCGTGAATCCGTCCGCGTGGAATTAAAAAAAACAATGCTTATATGTTACTCCAGACTATATGTAGTCTATGATATTAGCCAGTCTGAAGATACCGTCAAACAAACATCCATCTTAACATTAGCATTTATAATATTAGTAAGATTTACTCATGACTACTTCTCACACTGCAATACTCAGTCACTAATCAAAAACACCCTTAGTAAAAAATAAATTTACTACTAGAAATGTGCACTAAGTGACGACTTTATTAAATTAACGATTTTGTATTATTAGGAAGAAAATCCGGCACTGTGCCGGAGTATTGACACAACACTAGCCTTACTAAAATGTCGACGTTTATGTACCCTCACTATTCATTCTGACACTGGATTTTGTAACGAAAGCACGTCATTCGCGCCAAAGGATTCTTATTAATAATGTTTAAAAGTAATAAGCATATTAATTGACCATAGATTTAAGGTGAAAATTAAATTGTCAGAACAGATCATCTCAGTAATGACTATGATCCATAGACTAGGAACTCTTTTACTGATTTACAAATGGACTAACTAAAAATCTGTTTTTCTATGAGGTAGATAAGTCTTATGTTACATGTTCCGTCGCAAATGTTAGTCATCAGAGATCCTGATGTTGTGTGTGAACTAAAATAAACTCATGCAATGTAACAAAGTCTGGAAATAAGCCAATGCCTGACAAACTTTAACCGACAGTAAAAGGAGTAAAGGAAGCCATCGCTTTTGCGATCGTCTTTTGTAAGGAACGTACAAAATTTTGTTATTTCTCTTTTGTGATGTCTTATTTTTGAACATATATTTTTTTGTTTCAGGTAAGTACAGAAAAGTTTAAGGGACGTCTACCTTAACTGAAATGAGGTAGTTGATGTATAAAAGATTATTTGGACTATTTAGACGGATAAGACGGTTCTTTGTTCTTAGTATTTGTTCATTAATAAACGTAAAATCAATTTCTAGATGGATGGATGTTTGGAAGAACATTAATTATAATATTACATACAAAAAGACATGTAGTCCTATACAATAAAAAGTTTTTTTTGTTTGTTGATAGTCGTTTTTAGGGTTCCGTACCTCATAGGAAAAAACGGATCCCTTATAGGATTACTTTGTTGTCCGTCCGTCCGTCTGTCAAGATCCTTTTTCTCAAAAACGCGTGAAGGTATCAAGCTGGAATTTATATCAAATGTTCAGGTCTGCGGTCGCTAGATCCTGTGAAAAAATAAAACTTCTAAGCCAACCCAATCAAAAGATACAATCGTTAATGTCGCAAATTTTCGACATTCGCAAGGGAATCAAAACCTACGGGGTACTTCCCGTGAACTTAGATTTTTTTATATATTGCCTGTGATATCAGTTTTAAAACTTGTCTGTTGCATGTTTTGATAATTGCGAAATAAAAGCAACAAATGTAGGGAATCGAAAACAAGGAATACCGCCATTGGCCGCGTCACAACACAAAGCGGTGCGGACAGCGCCCCCGAGGGATGCACACAGTGACCATGATTTTAATATAACTAGGATAATCTTAGTAAAATATCGTCATTTGTTTTTACAGTCAATTTCAAAGACTGCAAAAAAATATTATCTTTGTTTTTATAATTATCGGAATGTGAAAGGAAGGGAGAAGTATGCTAGGATCCGTGCCATATAGAAGACCTTTATCTCTACCTACCGGTCTGGGTCCTCTCCGTCTCCTATTTGGTATCACGAATGTTCGACTTAGCTAAAGATATGAGTTATTTAAATTATTAAAATTAACCAATAGGGTAACAAGTCGTGTACATAATTCTTGGAATTTCTTTAGAAATAATAGCGTCTTTATAAGTCTGAATATTTTTTTTTTATTTATCTTACGATTAAAATGCATAGCCACCTTAGTTGGGGCGGTCTCGGCGGGCGCCGAGGGGGCGGAAGCGGCGGTCTCCCGCCGCGTTGCTATGGCGACCGCCGTGTTTACCCCGGCATATCGATCGGGTGCGACTGCGTTTCCCTGTTTACATTCCTCCCTATGCACATACTATCGGGGTTCAAATCCCCCAAAAACTCGAGGGGCGACTGTTAATTTATCAAGAAATTTTCTATTTGCACTCTGATCCGTTAGGTGTATTTTCTTTAAGCATGTAAAGTACAGTCAGGTGCAAATGTATATTCTCACAATTCTTAGAAACTCTTTACTTAAAAAATACATATGCAGAAGTTCATCAATAACATGTAATAGACGCATACGTGTATAGCACATTTTTGATCCCAATACACAATACAATAGTTTTTGAAGCTTCTAAATGTATACGTAATTATGTAGCTGACTGTACATGAACGTCTCTTTAAACGACTGCAAGTATTTCGCTGAAATTTGGCATAGATGTAGAACAGTCTGGAAGAGCACATATTCTACTAATTATTTTTTTTTTAATTTCGCGCAAACAGAGTTGCAGGCCACAGCTGTATTCTATCCTAATTTCCATGAAACTATACATTATTACGTTGAACTGTCTTACGCTATATTTATAAGCATGAACAAACGGAAATGGTCTACGAAATTATTTCCTGCAAACATATTTGGCAATAGGCCAGAGACATCCAATGTAACCTGTACTACTAATTACCTCGCATTGTATACAAGTTTGAATACATGCAATCGTTATTACGTGATATTGCGCAAAATTGACCCTTTCCTAACATTAAATTCATTGCATAATAACACGACTTTATAAATATGTCTTAATTCTTCATATCTTACGTATTCATGTATTAAAGAAAATAAAATTATAATATCTACGTATAATATACTAGCTGTCGTCCGCGACTACGTCCGCGTAATATTAAAAATAACTTAATTAGTAGCCTATGTGTTCGTCATTTTAGCGAGATCCATACATCCAAACATTCGCATTTATAATATTAGAAAGATTATTAAAATTGATTTCTAGTGGTAGCAAAATATCGGACTATTGAAACAATAGCAATAGCCCGCGACTCTGTCTTAAAAAAATTAACTAGTAGCCTATGTGTTCTTCCAGACTATGTTATACATCTATGTCTGAACGAGATTCGTTTAACCATTCTGGAGATATCTAATAACAAAAGCCATACATCTAAACATTCGCATTTATAATATCAGTAAGATTAGTTACGTCATAGTTAAGTAAACAAATTAAAGTACAAGACTTGCTACTGTTTTGTTTTTTAACTTACCTGTAATACAGGTGAGGAAATGTTCTATTTATATTTTTTATTACTGTATATATTTATATATATGAAAGTCATATTTCAATTCCGCACGGTGTTGTAAAATAAGAAATACCGAGTATATTTTTCAGTTAAAGAAGCCGTACTGTGAAAAAGCAAATAAAAGGCGAATTTTATACTTTAAGTGTAAATATTATAACGATGGCTACTAAAGTATACATAAAAATATATTACAAACTTCATAGAAGACAGCAATAAACAATTGAAAGCTGATTTTTTTTTAATTATCTCTTTAACGAACAGTATTATCTAATATGCCACAATTTTCTAAATGTGATGCGACAAATTTTGTAGTATTTTTTTTACTTTTCATTACCAACATATCTTTATATATATAATTCTTCTGTGAGTGTGTATGTCACTGAACTTCTCTCAAACGACTGGACCGATTTTGATGAAATTTTTTGTGTGTGTTCAAGGGGATCTGGGAATGGTTTAGATTCACAATTTTCATCAAATAATAACTTCATATTAATTTATTCAAATTAAAGACGTGTAGACAGGACAACGTATGTCGGGTCCGCTAGTCTTACTATAAATGCGAATGTTTAGATGGATGTTTGTTTGTAGGTATTTCCCGCTAAACGGATCTAGCTTAAATTTGGCACAGATGTAAAACATATTCTTAAAGAACGCATAGGTTACTTATTATGTTTTTAAGGCTAGTCTATCATGTATATACTGATTTAATTCGTGCAGTATTAAATCAATTTAGGACCTACCCCAAGCTAACCTCGACATCCTAACCGCTGTGCAATCGATATCGACATGCAGCTTGTGTTACCGACATCGATATATAGCCGCGTAAGACAACACTAAACGGAAGGACTTGCCAACAAGTGTTATATAAAATTTTCACATTAAAATAATAAACTGAATACATTTTCAATCCAATTTTATTACTAATAATATTATTATGAATAATATTAAAATTAAAAAGTAAAGATGCACAAAATATTTGCTGTTCGTTGATACCAAAGACGTAACATTTTCCATCAAAACGACTTTTTAAAAGATATGATCATTACACAGTTCAGGAGCATTTGTCGTATAAATTACCATACTAGCTTTCGCCCGCGACATTGTCCGCGCGTTATTAAAAAAGCTTAACCAGTAGCTAGTAGATATGTTCATCCAAAATATAATTTAAATCTATGCCAAATTTAAGGGATATCCATTTAAGGGGATCCATACAGCCGTTATTAAGGCACCTTCAGACATCCATCCAAATATTCTCATTTATATGTATACTAGCGGACCCGACAGACGTTGTCCTGTCTACACGTCTTTAATTCAAATATTATTTAAAATTTGACACTGCGATGGTAGCGCCGTCTGTCGGATCCAATGTAAAACATTCCAAAATCAACAACTACTAATAAATTAAAAATTAATTAATAAAACATTGTCCAGCGGACAAAGTTGTGAATCTAAACCATTCCCAGATCCCCTTGAACACACACAAAAAATTTCATCAAAATCGGTCCAGTCGTTTGAGAGAAGTTCAGTGACATACACACTCACAGTAGAATTATATATATAAAGATAATATTAGTAAGATTTCTTGTGCACAGACTATACACTATTATTAAAATCTAATTAGTAGAACAACATCGATTGCATATATAAAATGTAGACATTTCTGTCCACATGTCTATCCACATGTCTAACTGGAACATTTGAGTTAAGATAAAGGTGTTCGTCTTTAACAGGAAGTTTGGTGACTTGTGGATATTGCTAGGAAATGGAGTTTGTGACCTGTTAGATATGCATTGCTCTGACGTCTATGATGGATGGTTTTATGCACGACGTTTTCAGTAGAGACTGCATTTAGTTGCGATTTAAAGTGGGTTTTTAAAGACATGTTATTCCTTTTTGCAAGTAATTTAAGATGCTATTATTTTTCGCACATTTAAATAAATTCAACTTCCTATATATGTAAATATATATGTCTCCCAAAACAGTTTATGTACTTCTAGACATTATTAATTAGATTCCTTTGACGCGAATGACGTGCTTTCGTTACAATGTCCAGTGTCAGAATGAATAGTGAGGTGACATAAATGTCGACATTTTAGTCAGGCTAGTGTTGCGTCAATACACTGTCATATATTCGGATTTTCTTCCTAACAGTGCTGTATTTAAGTTTACTTGACACTAATATTCTTTTGTGCCACAGAGTAGTGACTACGCCTACACAAAATTTAACACACTGTCCATTGTGGCTCCACGCAACGCTCGACGTAAACATGCAAAAAAAAAGTGTAAAATTAATTCGCATATGCTTCAAAACTGTTACATCGTCCCGTTGGTACTTCAGTTGAGTCACTTGCAAGCCGTAAAAATGTGGAGGTCATGTCCCGGGTCGTTCACCCGGACGATGACCCTTGGCTTCCCGTGGGCTAGGCCTACCTCAATGTCCCACGCGTGGACAAGCAATGACGTCACTGACTCTATTAAATTCACACTTGATCGGTATAAACATGGATAAAAAGTTTGATAACTTTGCCAATGTTATAAAGTGGAAAGCTTTTATTTCAAAACTAATTTGAAAACTCTAAAGCAATTTAAAGTAATGTTAATCGATATTATAGTGAGTTTTCATTGCCAAAACATTTTGTAATTCCTTTTAATCTGTTTTAAAAAACAGTATGATTTTGAACATGTGTTTCGACAGTGGAAACTCACCCTAAGAAGACGCGAAAAGAAATCTACACTTATCATTATTAATTCGTAATTTTAAAATTAAATAAACAGTGTTCTATTTAAAAAAAATCTAATTGTGTTTGAATCATTTAAAATTATCTCATATCGTAAAAAGTTATTATTAAAATTAGTTTTTTTCCTTATTAATAATAAGCGATGAAATATTTTTGGACAGTGTTCCATTCACCTGGGCAATATAAACATGACTTTAGCCTCGCATCCTGTGAGGTCGTTGCACTTCCCAGATCGTGTCGTCTCTTTCTCGCACAGGAAGCGTGGTCTCGGTTCAATCTTTGTTTATTTATTGTAAATTCTGCACCACCTAGGACATATGGCTTATGTTACCTACGGATATGAACAGCTGTGTTTAAAATATTTACGATATGAAGTAAAGATTTTATTACTGGCAGTCACACGACTTTTAATTTTCAAAAAAAGAAAAAAATTAAAAAGGAGTCTATGATACTCCTATAGAACTCCTTTCAAAATTAGCTATCCGTTTCGGATATTATTACTATTAAAAAACAAACGGGGATTTGCAGACTGAGAGAAACATAAAATTTTAAAAATTAAATTTTTATTATAAGCAACAAAAAAACATCAAGTTTGTTAAATATCTTTTTTTTGGTATAACATACAGATATTTCAATTTTATCGTCTAGATTCATGGATATAGATAAAGTTATGTCACTAATAGAAACTTTTATATTCTTGGATTTTACATTTATAATATGTATTGAAAGTTGTCTGTGCAAAAAGAGTAAAAAAAAAAATTCAAATCAAAATAAGCATTAGCCCGACTCGACCGGTGAAATACCACGACCACACAGAAGACAGGCGTGAAGTGGAAGCAATTCCGCGTTTCGTCTGATGAGTGTGCGTCCCGGAGGCCTAATTTAGTCCTCTTTCCCTTCCCATCCTTTTTCTTATAAGGAAAGGATGGGAAGTGAAAGTGGACTTTCCGGATGAGATGATGCATGGAGAGGTAAAACATTTTCTTTCTGTGCATTCTCTCCGACGATTAAAGGCTACGCATATGCAATTGCGTATGTCTATGGGTAACGGTCACTTCGCTATTTCAACGATTTCAGGTGGCCAGTCGCTCGTTTGCCATCTTATGATATAACAAAGCATTAGGTATTCTATTAAATTTTAGATTTATTAAAATGAAAAAACCAGTAATCAATCAAATTAAATTAATAATGCAAATTATCTTAAAAACATTTTATTTTATTTCATTCTCATCTCCTGCTTTAGTAGAAATGTTCTTTTGAGAATGTGGTTTATCAAATCTCACAACAATCTCATTCGAAATCGATAAACCGCAAATCCCCGAAAACATCAACCGGCACTCGGCAGTCTGAACGTCTGCAAAATTAAATGTATTAAAACTCAACGAAATACGGAAAACACATTAACATTCACTTAGCAATTTAAAATACGTCGCTTATCTGTGCATACTACGTATTCATTAATAAAAAAAATTTTTCGTTGTGTCTGCCTGTAACGCATTGTCGTTCAATATTTACACATCGAGGAGGGACTAAGGATATGCCTGTCTAATATAAATGCGAATGTTTAGATGGATGGTGTAGATTAAAACCTATTTAGAACACTGGCCATAACGAAAGATTATATATATGTCAAAAAAGTGACGTTTTTCAGTTTTAAAATAAAAGTAAGAACGTGAGACCTGGAATGTGAGAAACAAAGTGATCCTATAAGGGTTCCGTTTTTTTCCTACGAGGTACGGAACCCTAAAAATATCTTTTTAAAATTACCTCCACAATTTCTGAATGGATCGTGATTAAATTTTGCATAGATGCAGAATGTAATTAAGAACAACAAATAAGTTACTAATTAAGTTTTTTTTTTAATCCCGCACGGACGGAGTCGCGGGTGATAGCTAGTAATTCAATAAGGATTTCGTAGGATCGAATCACCAATAACTTAATGGTTAAGTCTACGGATTATTGATCTGGAGGTCGTAAGTTTGAATCCTGAATTATCGTGAAGAATATCTACACATATTAACAAATATCAATCCATCTAAACATTTGTATTTATAATATTAGTAAGATTAACAAACATCTGCTAGTATATAAAACTACGATGATTTAACAGAAAAAAAAATATTTATGTAAAGCCGGGGGAGGTCGTTAGTGTATACCGTGTGAGACAGTTGCAGCGAAAGTGACCCAATGTCCGAACAGCTGTTGTGATAATTACGCCCCCTGGTGCCTGTCAGCCATATCTCCGTCGTTATAAAAGGATATAAAAATTATTGCTATAAAATTGACGCATTTCTAAAGGCATATCTGGCTGTAGTATAAATCGATGCCAAATATTGAATATCACAATGTTAGCCCGCAGTTTATGTGTAGACTTGCGGTAGCCCGCGACTCTGTCCGCGCGAAATTAAAAATCATAATTAGTAAGCCTATGTGTTCTTCCTGCGTGTTCTATACGTATGCCAAATTTCATCGAGATCCGTTCAGCCGTTCTGGAGATATCTTCAAATAAACATCCATCCGTACATTCGCATTTATAATAATAGTAAGATAAGATTTACTAACTTCAAAATAATCCGAATTTAATTTAATAACGAATTAACTCATATCAGATTGAACTAAAAATTGTTAAGAAATTTCTTATGTATTCTGTATAAGCACGAAACCATACGATTAAAGCCGCAGATAAAAAAAAATGTAGTTATTATCAACTGAACTTATTTTCACTAAAGATATCGTATGATGGCAGGTGTAACATCCATTCCAGTCTTTCGAAGGTTAACAACATTTACTTATTGTCTTCATATTTGCAGACAAATCGTAAAATATTTATTTCGTATCTCCATACCAATATATAAATAGACAAAAAACTAAATTGCACAACACTGATTACTTTTTAATTTGAATAGGCACAAATATTACAAATTATAGATTACTAGCGGTTGGACGATACTCCGCAATTAGGAAAGGAATTAAAAAGAAAACTTAATTAGTAGTCTATGTGTTCTTCTAGTCTATGTTCTACATCTATGCCTAATTTCACTGAGATCCAAGCAGCAGTTCCAGAGATCATCATCATCAGCTCACTATACGTCCCCACCGAGGGGCTCGGAGCCTACCCTAAGTTTAGGATGATTAGGCCATAGTCCACGTTGAGCAAGTGCGAGTCGGTTGACTTCACACATATCTTTGAATTACTTCTCAGATATGTGCAGGCTGCATCACGATGTTTTCTTTCACCGTAACAACGTCGGATAGATGAACATAAGTATATCGGCAATCGAAAAACACATTGGTACATGACGGGATTCGAACCAGAGATACCTTCAAACAAACATCCATCCATCTAAACATTCGCATTTATAATATTAGTAAGATATAAGATTTGTAATACAATTCAATATGCAATATGATTGTACACGATACAACAAAGTAAAAGGGAACAGACAAAATTATCGTATTTAAAAAAAGGGCACAGATATAATAGTGTTGTACCCGATACTTGTTAACTGGATTTGACTTAAACATCTTACATAGTCATTGAAAAAACCAGAGACAATATTACGTGTCCTTATAATGAATGTAGACAATAAAATGTTATCATTAATCCAATTTTCAACAATAAACTAACAAAGAATCTAATGAATAGTCTTAAATCTATGATATAAAATAAAATATTAAAAAACGAATAATTTACTAAAATATATTATTAAAAGGAGTCCCTTTAGGCAAGGTATTGAAGATACTGGCAATGTTCCCCCTTTGGATAGCTAAACTAATTCTTTGTCCGAGGTAGCTGCTAGCTCTTCGGTCCCTTGTGATGTCGATTATTTTTTTGGATATGTCCTTAAAAAGTCTTAAAGCGCTAGGACTCCACGGACCAAGGGTCTCCACGCCGAATGGGACGAAATCATATTCGGAGCCTAGACCCCTATATTTGCATGCTTTTATAATTATAAAAATAATACTTACTCTGCTGGCACAGCGACCCAAAGTGGGTCTTTGCCTCCGACACAAGAGATCTAAAATTTAAAAATAATAAATCTATAAAATATTATTGCCAGTAACATAGACGTCACGAATCTTTAAATATCGATAATATAATATCGATATTTATACAATAAAATTTGTTTATATCGATATATTTACACAACACTACAGTTTTGTACATAATTGTTTGCGAAGTATTTATGTGACCTGTGATTTTGTTTTAATACAGTACAAAATGTTTACATAATAGTTAATGTTATGACCGTTATTATGACTCAGTATTTGTCCGTCTGTGCAAATAATTATACAGTTCAAATGTCCTGTGAGATCACGACTTTTTTTATTAAGACGTTGATAAATTGTTTTATTCATAATAACGTTTTCGTGTCTGACTTTTGGAACGGATTAGCTTTTTAAAAAATATAAAGTTCATGGAATTAATCTGCCACTTACTTAAAAGACAAATAGGATACAATTGTTTTTATTTTGGCCATAATTATTACATCCTTAACTTAAAAAAAACCTGAACATTCTGCCTCAAAGTTCACATTTTTGTACTAAATTATCTAAAAGTTACCGTGTAGTTGTTTTTATGTAGTATCAACCTAAGAGACATAATAATTATAAAGTTATGTGTCTTGGTGTGCCACAATGTCCAACATGACAATCTTTGTTTATAGGAACGTTGGGGATTTCACAAAGAAAAACAACGGGCCCATTCAGGAACGGCCACCGCGGCCAATGATGAGTAATAAGGTAAGCTTTATCTTAAGGAATACAAAACACATCTCTGCTTACCCTTTTTGATTGCAAAGTAGTAATTGTTAAAAAAAAAATTGTCAGCCATAATACAGTCAAACACAGTCTTATTAAAGTGAAAAATAAGAGTACATAAACTTAACTTCAACGTTCGTTATTCAAAAATCAACGGACGTCATAGATTAATGAAATAGAAAGGACACGTAATGAAATTCATGTCTCAAAGATTAAGTAACTTGTTGCATAACAGATAAGACATTGTAAAGACGAATTTATCTTAAGCGCTTTGAACTAACAATACAGACATATTTGAATCTTACTTTAATCTGTAACTTACGAACACTGATTTAAAACAATTTTTATATCTAAATTTCTAGATAGTTGTACTTTGGTTGAATTTAATATTAACGCGTACTGATGTCGCCACAATGTAATAACCAACCCTAATATCATCCGTACATTGAACCAATCAATACCGTTACGAAAAAAAAACTAATGATTTTACACCCCTACGCATAAAATTATATAGTACAGAACAATATATGTACACAATGACTCACACATGTGTAACAAAGCTTTGTGTAACTGCGTATGTGTGTGTTACGGCAGCTGCAGAACTCGAATTTAACGGTCCTTGGTTCTCAAACTTCTATTATTCACAAAATCGGAACCCCTGTATTGCTCCTGTATAAAATTAATTGATTTAGTGTTAATCTTTTGAATGTATTTTTACTTACATTTGTAATATATACACATTATTTAAATAATATTAATTCTAGATTTAAATTTTACACTTAATTAGTTTTTTTTATCATAAAATCTAAAATAAAGATATAATTTTTACGTTATTCCAAATAGCAGTATTAAAAATTTAATAATTACAATAATTGTGAAGCTTAATTAAATAGAAAATCATGTTAACATTATTTCGTGATCGTGCAAGACAATCACAATACAAACCTTGGCCCGATCTATTATATATCTGACGTATAAGATATTATTTTCAGGGTTTCCAGTAAATAAAGGCCAATAATCTTAAGAATACATCATTTTCGAATTATCGTAACCAATCAGATTGGATATGGATTATTGCATGTGAATTATTTTTTAATAGATTATACCAATATTTTTTATAATACGTAAGAGTTTTTTTTTATGTACACATGTTAATACTTAATTCCTAAAAATCATATGTCGAAATCTATCGCTATGTTCTTAATACACCGCATGGGATTGGAACAAGTTGCCAGTCTCTGTTTTTTTTTTTGTTCTAAATATGATGTTGGGACCTTCAAAAGTAGAGTGAATAGGCACTTACTAAGCTAGCGTGTACCATCTTTCGACCAAATCTTCACTAACACCAGGTGGAATCGTGGTTAAGCTCTGGCTTATCAAACATAAAAAAAATGTGTTAACTACGTTTAAAAATAATCTTATTTTTATCTACAATTAAATTTGACAACTATCTGAATATGATTTGTTCAAACACTATAATAATATAATCGACACTCGTGTGGTCATTTTGAACGTTAAATACGTTATGTTTTTATATTAACATATGCAAGGTCATAGAGTACGGGTACAATGAACGGTCGAATTAGCCTTGGAAACTAGAATGTACGAATCATTGTACAAAAAATTGCCATGACTAAAGCAATCCAATGACCTTGATGGTTTTAGAATTAAGCATAAGGAAACGTAGTTACTTTTTTTATTATTTTTATGAAGTACGTTAAAAAAAAATATTTTATAAATTAAATGTTTTAAATTATATTAATTCAAAAACAAACAAATTATAGGTATTTAAAATTTAAAAAATGTTACGTGATATTTAAAATAATACAATATGAGTAATTTTAAATAAAAAAAAAATGTTGTGTGCCTTTGAGAAGCGCTTGATTCCAATATTTAGGGTCCTTTTTTGTTGTAGTCATCTCGACCGTAACGTATGACTGCCTTTGCCTGCAGTTCGACTTTTTTTTTCCGAAAACTTGACCCCCTCTGTCAGTTATGCTCCGACCGTTACCGCGCACGGTTGTGCTCCCGCGCTCATTTTGATATCTAGTCATTGTATCCAAAATTTTTGTATTTTCGTAGCATCTAGTGTGGAATAGTTAATAATTAATTCATAGTTTAATTAAGAGTTGTGTGATTTATAATAAGAATAATTTTAGAAGACTGAATTTAATGCAAGGATTTGGATTGCTTTGGTGAGTTTGTCCGTTAATATACGTTTAAATTTCATCAACATTTAACCGTGCGTTTCCACTGATGTATAACCAGTATTAAACATTATTTTCTTGATATTTCGAATAGAATAAAAAAGAAATTAATACTTTATAGTTGTTTCGACTGTGTACAAACATGTTGAAAGTTTTTTTTGTGAAAAGGAATGTCGTTAATATGTTTTAAAGTATATTAACGTTCAGTTATGTTTTATTTCTTAACATTACAAAATAATTATATAATATAAGACGGTAATCACGTATGTTGCGGCATTTTTTTTTTAGAATTACTTTTCAAAGGCTCGTGTGAGAAAGTTTCACGTGTATGAAGCAATAATGTTTATTGTAATTAGGTTATTGTTGGCATTTTAGGTTATAAATGTTGACAGTTCTGTATTCCATTACACGCAAACTTTTTATTGTTAATTACATATGTATATTAAATTAATTATAGTTGTATAAAAGGAACGTAAAATTTATATTTAATAACAAAAGATAACGAACGTAATAAGAAGGATTTATGTGTTTTAGGTATTTAGGGATTTATTTTCGTATTATTTATTTAAATTAATTAATTTAATATGTAGGTGGTTAGAAATATAACTTTGAAATTAAATAATGGTCGAATTACGTCGTATTTTTAATTTAATCTTAGTGTTTTCGTTTTGTACGATAAATAATTTAATTGATTTGAATATTTTATTTATGAAATATCGCTGTTTTATTTCTTTTTAAAGTAATAATTAATTAATTACTACTGGCCAGTTACAATTTTTTTTTATTTAACTTTTTTTTTTAAAGACCGACACCTTGGCACTTTTAAAATCGAATACAGAATACTTATTACAAAAAATACAATTGATATTTTATGAAACAAATTATTAAAAAAATAATTAATTATGTTGGTAATTATGAGGAAATGAAAAATATTGTACGTTCGATCAATTTAACCTTCATTAATGCGTGGGCAGTGTTGCCAACTTGAAAAAAAGTTACCTATTATATTATGCCCACACAGTTCATTGTCAAGAGATCGTGTCACGTGTAGCGTTAGGTACCTACAGTCTACGATTTGTTACAAAGATAATATTAACCTACTTCAAAAAAGAAAGAACTTTATTCAAATATTATGTACGTGACAGTTAAATGGGAGTCAAGTGGGCTCAATTACCTTTTGGATTCTGAGACTAGTCTATATAAAACATATCGTCATCTCATTATCTTTGACTAGGTGATTAAATCTAAGCCTATGTGTTCTTCCAGACTAGCTAGATCTATTTAGCCGTTCTGAACATACCTTCTAACAAACATCCATCCATCCATATCTTTATAATATTAGTAAGATTTATAAAATTTCTTAAGATAGGTAATTTGTTGCAGGAAACATATTAGAGAAGAGATTTTCAATTTTCAAGTGGCCACCCCATTGTTCACCTAACACATTAAATTCAATCAGTTGTATTTTCACAATACGGGGGTGGGGGTTGGGGGTTGTGTTTCGTATTTAGTTCCCACTAGCCTTTCAATGGAATTGCTTTTCCTCATAGAGCAACGTTTTGTGTTCGCAATTTGACGTATTACTTTCTAACCTTCGATTCTTTCTATTTTCTTAAAGAATACCTCCGTCGTGTGACCTATTTGTTGGAGTAATGTTTCGTAACTGCGAGTTTTCATTGCCAAAACACAGATATATAAACATATCACTGCAAATTTTCTGTGTAAAGAGAGACAATAATTTCAAATTTAGAATAACATAGCTGTCGCCCGCGACTCCGTCCACGCCTCATTAAAAAAAAGTCTATGGTAAAATTCAGCGAGATCTGTTGAGCCGTCTCGGATTTATAATATTAGTAAGTTTACTTTGAATTCCAAAATTAAAATTTCGAAGCAATATTTTTTATTAAACAAAAGAATAACGAATAATTTTATACACTATAATATAAACATACCTTTGGTATTGTAATAGATCGCTAAGTTCGTATTAATCCGTAGTTTCGGTAAAATTGACAGCTCTATTTTACTAATCTACTCTTACTTTATAGAATTTGTAGTCTATCTCTCGTATAAACACGATTTAGAAACTTTATTAGGCAACACGATACAACTTGGTCGGGATTACGTGTGGCCCACTCCGCTATGTGATTGTTCAAATAGTTATTAGTGCAAATCTACGATAAGGCTGCGTCTTTATTGATAAGCGTCGCGGATAAACATAAATTAATTTTAAAATCGAACTATTTATAGGTATAGGGAAATAGGACAATTCTTTGTAATAGCCTTTCAGTGGTATTATTTTTTATTTTTTCCCAATGACTTATGCGAGTCGCAGTAATCGTCATACACTTGACTTACAAAATTTAAGCTATTCTTCTGATACTGATGCTAACACATACCAAAATAAACATCTTCTAGTGCCTCTTCAGTCTTGAAGGTTGGCCGCTTGGAATATTTGGTTCTGTCAAGTGCAAGGCGAAACATTTCCTCCGCTGAACTAATCCCCGTCCACTCGCTCCCCAAAATGAACATAGTAAAGTATTAGTAGACATATTTTAGTGTAGTTTTATACCAATTTACTAAATGATTGTTGGAATATAAGAATTATGAATATAATAATAGAAACCGCTCTGCTCGTCACAGCGTCCGCTACCTGTGCGTTGCCGGATTTGCTGTTCAGATTTCAGTTGGCATTTGATATCGATTTGATTAATGACTTTGACAAATAACAGACCACACTTCCTAGTTCGAATATCTTCAAGACAGCGAGTCTGTTAATTTGTTTAAGAATTCCATTAATATAAACATTACAGTTTCAATAGACGTATGTGAAGTTAGAAATTCTTGTCTAATCGGAGCATTTCCATCAATGTAAAGATCTATGTCATCAAACTTTGTAACTAAAAGTCAGGACAGAATCTTATACTCTTCTATGCCTATTTATCGAACGCCATATCTTAATTCACCCCCTCATATTTATACTAATCAAGCTTAAGTCAAGCTTAGTTCAAGCACTTGACTTGCAATCTGCAGGTCCAGGTTTCGAATCCCGACATGTACCAATGTGTTTTTTATGTCCGATTTACATATATACATTTATCCGACGTTCTTACGATGAAGGAAAACATCGTGATATTGCACATATCTGAGAAGAAATTTAAAAGATATGTGTGAAGTTAACCCGCATTTGGTCAGCGTGGACTATGGTCTTATCACCCTTAAGTTAGGGTAGGCTCCAGCCTCTCGGTGGGGACGTATAGCTGATGAACCTTAATATTTAAATCGTTCACTATCGAACTCAGAGTCATCATGGGAGTATCATATCGATTTATATTGCCTAAGTCTCTAGTACGTTAGTTAGATTCTTCTCATAGTAAACATTAGTCGTATTTAGGACACATTTTATAGCTACAATATCCCAGATAGTCCAACACATGTTTCAAATATGAGAACAATGAGGACATTGCCCCCATACAAAGACAATTGCCATGACTAACCGCTTTAATATCTATTGCATTATTTACAAACTACCGTACCCTACAAAGTTCAGAAACAAACATAACTTTACTATCGCTCAAACTATATTATCAACTATTTTCTCATAGTAAATAACATAATAGATATTAAGCGAACCGCAAATATAATATTGTTAGAAATTCCTACCTGGTTTTAAACGTATTATCACCATACAATAGTAATTCCTGTGATCCCTGTTTTTGTCTAATAAAGCCTTTAAGCACTCTTAAATGAAAAAGGGATATCTCTTATCTCTTTCACACATACCTGATTCCTCATATAAAATACTTCGAATTTTTTTTATTAAAATGATTGCTGTTGCTTAAATTTAAGTAATAATCGATATAAAAATGCGAAGATAAAAGTCTTATATTTAAAACGACACCGTTTTCTTTATGATTTCAGGAATCTTTATTACTTTGTGTAAGAACGGGTTAGTTACGTAAAGCAAACATAGCTTTCTGATACGTTTAATTGTTACTATACGGATATCGATTTCACAATTTAAGAACTCAATTAAAACTTACGTTAATTAACTGCTATTTATAACTTCGTTATAACGTTAAGTTATTTTTGCAATATCGTTATTATGGGTTATCGCGCAATTGTTGCGCGATTGCTTAAATAATAAATTTCAGTTTGATACCTTCACGCGTTCATAGGAATGAAAAAGGGTCTTGACAGACGGACGGATAACTAAGTGATTTCTTCTTTTGAGGTACGGAACCCTAAAAAGACATTTATCAAACTAAAAAAAATTCTGGATTTAGTTAACTAGTTAATTATAAGTCACAAAAATCTGGTCTTTACTAATATTATAAATGCGAAAATAACTTAAATATGTTAAGAAATGTTTGAATGGGAATATGAGAGGTTTACATAAATGTTTTGTAAGTTTGCTTAAAATAATTAACCTAGCATTTGAAGCAGACGAAGTCACGGCATCAGCTAGTACTCAATAAATTAGAAGTGTAAGATTTATTAACCTTGCGTTTCCGAGTTCAAAATCTCCGTTTAAAACATTGTTATCTCTATCATCAAAGTTAATGATGGGGATGACAATATATTTTAAACGGAGAGTGTGTCAGAAACCCACAGTAAGACTAGTAAGACCGAATCCAGAAAAATAAATTAGTTAATAAACTTAGGGCGTTTGTAAACGAAAATTACATTTAATAACATTTACCGACGTTGACAGCCCTATTCTATTATTTCTACGATGAGTCATTTTTAATCCCTTACCGTTGTATAACTTTGTATTCTAATTTGGTACTTAAGTATCTGTATTTAAGGTCGGAAGTGAATTGTTCTGTATGATTCCAATGACATCGGAAAAGAAGATGAATTCTTTCGCCTTTGTCCTTCATTACTCATCGCTGGTATGCCACGGAGAGGCGTCTCGCGATTAATCAAATTAATTACGTTCATTTCCTTGAGTATAGGGTTGCCAACGGTCACGCTTTTTATGACCTCTGACAGCCCTGGCATTCTGTGTAACGAGATCTCATATAGATAGTCTTATTTATACTTTTACGTTAGTAAAAACAAGTACAAAAACAGTAATTATTATGTAACCGAATTATCTATATTTAAAAAAAATTATGTCACGATGTATGATTCGCAATAAACTCCGGAACTACTGAACTAATTCTTACCAAATTTTGTAAGCATCTGTCATTTGGTACAACTTACGAGATAGGGTTTATTAGATGTTTATTATACGACTTTAGTTTCTATTTATAGGTTAGGTCTACTAATTAAGTACTTTTAAATGCGCGCAGACAGCCACGGGCGATAGCTAGTACTAATAAAAAAAGTTTTATTAGTTTTTTAATTTTTTTAATTATCAAGTGGGCAGTTTGTTTTTGATGAAGTTTTCGATTTTGGATTGAATGCTGGATAAGTTATAGTTAAGTAAACAGAATACTGCATTTTTCATAACTTATTGGATGCATATTGTTAGCCCTACGTATACCCAGAAGTGCTGACTCATTGTCGAATGTTTCCCAGAATTGATGCGTAAGAAAGTGCAATGACCGTAAAAGCGCAGCTGTGATAAAATTGTTTACCGGCTCTTTAGTTTTATGGACGCTTTATTGTTTTTCTCTGAACCACAAAATGAATACAAAAAGGTTGAATAGATTATGATTTTTAAACATATTATTTAATAATATTGTAGAATCCTCAAAAAGTCCAAAAAATGATGTTTCCGTCCCCTGTACTTTCTATTGAGACTCTAAACCAAATGGTTTTTCCCTGCGTAGGCTGACTTTAATCAATAATTCGTATATTAACCCTTATGTTCATTTTGTATAGTAGTATTTTTTTGTATACATACAACTTTATAAAAATATACGATGACTATAAAAACAATTTTTAACCGTTTTTTTTTAACTTTGTTTTTTGCTTTTCTTCAATAAATAAATCTTGCTACAATAAGGGTTAATAAGACTTTGAAGTGGAAGCTAATAAAATATAAAAGAATCTTACAAAGGTTTCCATGTCAAATACTTCGTACCTTCTTATTAAGTATACTTAACGTGGGTTTCCGAGACCAAACTTTGACAAAACAGAAATAACGATATATTTTAAACGGAGATTTAGGTTTTAGAAACTAAAGGTAGGTCAAAGTTTGTGCATTTCCATTGACATTTGAGATATTGAAATTTTTTCTACTATTATTTTCAAACTAGTAACATTGAGTATGAAGATTTATGAAGCATTTTAGGCATTTTGTCGATACGTTTAACAGAATCACTTATTTAAATGGCCTTGCTATTGAATATTTTTGCATTAAGTTTATTTTAATCTGTGGTTTAAAGGTAGAACGTTTAAAGTTCTTTTTGTCAATTCAAATTATATTTAGCATTGTACAGTTTTTTAATAGTTTTTATTGGTATCGTATTATATTTAAACAGTACGTAAGATTGTTTAGCGTTACGTTTGAAAATAGAACATTAAAAAAAAACTTTTTGAAGGCAAAGACAAGTTGTAAAGGTCCAAATGTTTCGCAAATATGTAGAAGAGATATTTAGCATTTTATATTGCTATCTCTTTTTGTTATAAAAAAATTAGTGAGATGACTACATTTTTAAACAGGTGGTTGTGAAAACAAATTCTATTAAAAAAAAATTCTCACATAAAACCTGATCTATTTGCATCTTTCATAGAAAAGGACAATCTTAAACTATTTAAATTTAACATAAATTAATCCTAGAAAAAAAGTACGTTAAATTTACCCGTATCTATGCATCGTTGACAACATTAACCAATTATAAAAGACCCCTTGTCCCCTTTATTCTTTGTACTCAATCTCACGGTCAGGTGTCTTGTAACAATGGTTGCCCTATCCCCTACCACGGTCCCTACGGAATTCAAATCTTAGGATATTTCAGTTGACATAACGGTCTTTGTTTACTATGGGAATATATTTTTTTCGACTTTCTTATACTTGATTCTCACAATAAACGGTAATAAAACATATACAAGTTCTCACGTATTCATAAAACAGTGTTATTACTAAATATTATTTATAACATAAATAATATTTTTTTTATTTCATAATAATAATAATAAAATTTATTACTTAATAATTTCTGCATTAATAATTCCATTTGCATATTTATTTGTGATAACTTTATTGAAATGTTCTCTTCTAAAAATAGTCGAACCTGGAGAAGCAAGAGTCCAAGAAACCGTAATATTTTTCACTCTAACGGGTTAGAGAGTTTCTCGCTTACGGAGGTCATCCATTGGAAAGGGACAATGATTCTCGCTTATCCAGGTTCGATTGTATCTGTTTCTACATATGTAACATTCATAATCTTACTAATATTATAAATACAAAAGTTTAGATGGTTGTATGAAGGTATCTCGGGAAGGGCTGAACGGATATAATGAAATTGTGCACAGATACAGAACATTGTCTGGAAGAACACATAGGCTACTAATAATTTTAATTCCGCGCGAACGGAGTATCTGGTGACCGTTGTATTTATATAATTAACAAAAATATTTTACTAACTAAAATAAAGTCTGATTTTTTTTTAGAAAGTTTCGGACACCCTTTGTCTCTCCTTGTAACAATGGCTTATCTATCTAATGTTAAACAATGTTAGTCGATGCGTATATCTTTGATAGGGCTGTTACTCTTATAGAATGGAAGACTTTGAGGTATCTTTGTAGGCAAATGTCTTTACAACTCCTCGTTATAATATAACGCCTTATTAACCTGTTACAAGATTTGCGTTGAATTTTCTTTTGATATTTTGATAAGTGCTTCAATTTCTTCTTAACTGATTTAAAAAAGGAGATTTTATTTTCTTTTTAATTTTCGAACACCCTGTTTATGAGATCCGCTTTTAACGAAAATTATAAAAGTTTATTTTTTTATAATAATAATAATTAAGCCATTTATTTCCGTACAGATAAATAACATGGTAGAAATAAAATGTACAATGTAACTTCTTTTTTTTAACTATCTGTAGTAACCCCTGTTCGGGTAAAGGCCTCCAAAATGCCCAATTTTCTCTATCTTGAGCCCCGTACGTATATATCTATATTTTTTTTATATCCGATACAAAAAGCCTTTATTTCCATGTCTATTTTACAGTTAACAATAAAATTACCAAACAACCCCAAAGCTTGTATCCCGCACCCAATAAAGCCGGTCGTTTTTATTAATAAATAACGAAGTTCACCGCAAAAGCCAAGCTTTCGTGTTTAGGCGTTGTAAAATTAACTCCACGTACCGCCACGATGGCGCTAACGGCTCGAGCCTATATTACATCTATACTACTATACTAATATTATAAAAGAGGAAAGATTGTCTGTTTGTTTGCATTAAATAGGCCCCGAAACTACTGAACCGATTTGAAAAATTCTTTTACTGTTGTCAAGCTAAACTATCCCCAGGTGACATAGGGTGTCTATTACTACATTTTTTTTTATTCTGGGCTGACTAAGATCTGTACAACTGCCAATCTGCTATAAAAGATTGAGTAATTATATTATATACCAAATTAAGCTTAGTGGAAAGCCTAAAATTTGATAATCTATGAGGAAAAAAATCGAAAGATTCAATGGTTGCTCTGCTAACTCCTTTTTGTACACTGTGGAGTTATAACTTTAAGAAAAAAATACCACAAGTCAAAATAAGTCCGTTAAAACAATAAGAAACCCTTCAAAAAAAGATTTTTAAGTCTCCTAATAATTATGAATTTAAACTACAAAATAAATTTAACAATCAAGTAGAAGAAAACATCGTCCACAAGTTCTAGTATTAAAATTTACTTGATATTTCTTCCCGTCTTCAATATCTAGGGAATTTTATTGCTGTTTCCCGACGACCAGTGAACCATTTCTGTTGTTATATTGTTTGACTTCATTTCAAGTCTTTATTAAGTATATTTTATATTTTTTTAATGTTTTATGCACACCGTATCGGTCGTTGTAAAAAGAAGAATTGAATCTAACACAATTGTGGTTGTTATTTTTATTTCAATTGAAACAATTGTGAATAACAACAGTTTATCTTATATATGAAATTCTCGTGTCACAATTTTCGTTCCCATACTCCTCCGAAACGGCTTGACCGATTCTCATGAAATTTTGTGAGCATATTGAGTAGGTCTGTGAATCCGCCAACATCTATTTTTAATCCCGCGCGCACGGAGTTGCGGGCGACAGCTAGTATTTTTATAAGTTTTTGACGTATGTTTAAAACTAGGTTACGTCCGCACAGAATTAAAAAAAAATAATTAGTAGTCTATGTGTTCCAGACTATGTTCTACGTCAATTTCAGTGGGATTCGTCCAGCCGTTCTCAAGATGACTTCAATGAAACATGCATCCATCCATCCAAACATTCGTATTTATAATATTAGTATGATTCAACTTTTTAAATTACTATTCAAGTGACATCTAGTGATATAAAAAGAGTTTCTTTATTTTTTAGTTCGGTAAGCGCTCCATAGATGTCACTGGTAACCACTTAAAAAGAAAAATAATTTTTTGCTTTTAAAATCTTGTAAAATTATAGTACATATTTTCGTAAATTTTTTTATATTCCTTTAGTTTGGCTTGATTGCTATAGACTTAATTATATTTGTTTTGAAAACAGAATTAAAAGCTTGTACTAACCATTTTTTAGAATAGAATTCTGAAGAAATACAATTATAGTCTTTAAGTTGTTCCAAATTAAAGGACCTTAGTTGTCACAATTGCGTATCTTCCATTAGGCGAGAAGTAATTTATTAAAGTAAACCAAGACGAAATTTAGATAACGAATGTAATCAGAAAACTGGAAGTCGTCTGATTGTCATCAACGTGGCCACGCTGAATGAAACTTTATGTTCGTTTACCGCGGGTTTCCACTGCCGAAATACATGTAAAAAACATATCGTCATCACTTAACCTCATTGAATAAAAAAATGGGGTCCATCTGCAAGCAAAAAACATTTCGATTAAGAAGAAAAATTTCAAAATTGGAGCATCAGCATCATAATACAGAAGAATTGATAACCTCCTTCTTTTTAAAGTCGGTTAAAACAGAGATTAAAGTATGTAAAGTGACCTACGTGGAAACTTTTCTATCACACACGTAACTCCTAAGAAAATCGTGACAAAAATACGTTTTTCATTAAATTTTTACAGATAAAAAATCTTAATGTAATACGAATTTATAACAGAAAATGCTGCTTGTCAGAGAAAATGGGTTTTTAAGTTGCTGTATATATCTAGTTATTAATTTTATACAAACCCAGAGCTCAAATCCTCCGTGCTGTGGAACTGTCTCACGTACTAGATTCCAGATAAAACATGGCGGAGTATTTAAATCATACCACGTAGCGTCGTGACTTCCGAACACCGTCCAAATTATTTGACCCCCGACGACGTCCTCTCTCATATTTTAATGTACTCGAAAATAACTTTCCCGGTAAAGCGACAGCTCAAGTTAATATGGTTAATATCGCTGGAACGTTTACTGAGTTTATTAATTACTTTTTTAAGTTGAAAAGGAAAAGGGGTGAGTTTTAAGTAGGTTCGTAGCGAGCTGTTCATTTACAAATTTGATACGTAATACTCTTTTCAACGATTACGTAACTGGCCATTAACAGAAATACAGTCTTATATTCTTTTTAAAATTTATTTATGAAGAAGTTTATGTAAGTTGCCAGTACGTTTTGTATTTTTTTTATTTGTTATTTTGTACTTTGAGATTAAAAGCTTATAAACTAAAGACGTAATTATACATACATACCAAATCTCCACTAACGCCAGGTGGGATCAATATTTTGGCAATTTGCATACATACATATTCATAAAAACACGGTATAAAAATTTAAATATTAATATACTGCAAAAAAAAAGTTTTAATGAACTATTATACATCTAATTTAAAAAGCTTTTATTATATTACTTCTACAAATCACAAAGTCACCTTTGTTTCACCTGCATATATTTTTATAGAACACGAAATTGCGAAATGTGAAGGTAAAATAGGTTTCCTTTGCGATATGAAATAAAAATCCAGCCAGTAATTGCCATAACAATGTTGCTAGTGGCACGAAAATTAACTCTGCCTCGTTTTACACGAGAAACATGCAACAACAAAAAAATAAAACACGAAACAGCAAAAGTTTAGATTGCCAGCATTCTAAATTTACCTGAAACGAAAACTATTAACTTCGTACAAATATAACTTCGTTAATTGAATAACATCCAAACTTATCCATAAACAATGAAATAATAACAAATATCTGACATAACCTAAAAAAAACTGAAGTTTATTTTTTCAAGTAGACATAGAGTAGACTTTTTACACAAGCGAGAAACAACTCTTTTTTGTTTCTTAAAAAAAATGTTCCATAGGTGTTTCGTGGAAATTTACGATTACAATATCAAGTTGTTTGTCTTCTTACTAATACTCGTATTATAAATGCGAATGTTTGGCTAGATAGATATTTGTAGGTATAATATATCCAGAACGACTGCATTGATGTTGCTGAAATTAAGCAAAGATGTAGAACATATCCTGGAAGAACGCATAGGCTACTATTTCTTTTTTATTCCGCGCGGACAGAGTCACGGGCGACAGCTAGTCTTAAACATGTAGTAACAAGTACTTATAATGCAAAGTTTGCAAATTATAATATTAGGAATCACGGAACCGTTCCCCTTTTAAAGTAATAATTTATCGAGTTAGGCGGTTTTCTACGCCATTACTCCCAACTCGATTCAACCGAGCGAATATCGATTATATTTAGTTATCACTAACCACAGAATCGATTTTATGACATATTGTCGACCACGTTAGGGTAAATTTTCTAGAAAAATTGGGTTTATTTTTTATTATCAATGATTCGTTACTCTACTAGTTGTGTTACCGTTACGTTCAAAACGGAATTGTAACTAGCTTAAGGCGATGCTTACTCAAAATTATATCAAATGTCAGCAAGATTTATTAAACTCGAAATTGTCTGGCGCTTAACAGTGGTAGAGCCCGCTTTAACATCTTCGCACGAATTGGCCCGACTCGCCCGGTGAAATACCACGACCACACAGAAGACAGGCGTGAAGTGGAAGCAATTCCGCGTTTCGTCTGTCGCGTGCGTCTCGGAGGCCTAATTTAGTCCTCTTTCTCTTCCCACTCTTTTTCTTATAAGGAAAGGACGGGAAGTGGAAGTGGACTTTCTGGATGAGTGGATGCATGGAAAGGGAAAATATTTTCTTTCATCCTCTCCTCCGTCGATTAATGGTATGGAACGCATATGCAATTGCGTATGTCTCTGGGCAACGGTCACTCCTCTATTTCAGCGATTTCAGGTGGCCGCTTGCTCGTTTACCACCTTATGAAAAAAAAGAATACCTAAATGTTTAACCTTTAACTTTATAACTTAAAAACCCAACTTAACATATGTATAAATATGTTAAATCATACATGCCCGGTCACGCCGTGATATTATTAAGCTATAAATAGTGGAACGGTAATACACTACACAGGGTGTGCCTAAAAATATCATTGTTGATTTGGCAACAAGTGTGCCCCCAATTGTTTACCCGTGCCGCCAGGGGGCGCGCCTTATTTGTTATTGGGGGACTAGAACTAGTGATGTAATCTGTTGTTTTTGTGAACTCTACTATCGTAGTATCTTACTTCTTACTAATATAAATGCGAATGTTTGCATGGATGTGTGTTAGAAAATATCTGCATAACGGCTCTACGTATCTTGAGGAAATTTGGCATAGATTTAGAACATAATTTTTTTTATAAGAGAAGGGGGCAAAAAAGCAGTGGGTACACCGAGGTGTTCATCGACGCCCATGGACATCAATACCAGAGGAACCGCAGATGCGTTGCCGGCATTACAAGTTTACAAGAACATGTAGGCGACTTATTAAGTTTTTTTTACCGCGCGAACGGAATCGGGCGACAGCTAATAGCTAAGTTTACTAATACAAATATTTACTGTGCATTTAAAGAAAGATTAATTTTAGATGAAAATCCTTAAAATAGTCAAATATTCATGGGAAAAATACTGATAGAAATATTTTTTCCCAAATTCTTCGGCAATGAAATATGGTTATTAATCAAATTATTTAATAATAAAAAAATAATTCTAATTACATAATAACAGTTTATTTTTGTACGATATCGCAGCAAAATTGTCCTCACGTCATCTATTTGCGTTCCCCTCGTTCTATTGTGGTACTTTGTCACATTAAGTGCTTTCTCCCCCTACGCACAGTTTATGTACATACCCTAGCTAAAATCAATATAAAGCGACCATTATTGTAAGATTAAACAATATTAATTTTTTTCTATTCATGACTTACAACAGCTTTTAGCGAGTTTAACAGTGGTAGAGCCCGCTTTAACATATTCGCACGAATTGTCCCGGTTCACCCGGTGAAATACCAGGACCACACAGAAGACAGGCGTGTAGTGGAAGCAATTCGCCGTTCGTCAGATGAGTGTGCGTCCCGGAGGCTTAATTTAGTCCTCTTTCACTTCCTACCCTTTTTCTTATGAGGAAAGGATGGGAAGTGGAAGTGGACTTTCCGGATGAGAGGATGCATGGAAATGTTTTCTTTCTGTGCATCCTATCCTGCGTCGATTAAATGTAGGCAACACTTATGCAATTGCGTATGTCTATGGTCACTTCACTATTTCAGCGATTTCAGATGGCCGCTCGCTCGTTTGCCACCTTATGATATAAAAAAAAGATATAATACTTTAGAGAGGGCAGAGATAAAAATTAATTATTACGTAAATCTTTAACTCTATTTAAATGTTAAATATATGGACCAAAGATATTCAACGCAATATGTTATAGAGCGGACATTGGATATTTAATAAATAATTTATTAGAATCTCAGTAACGCATTTAATAGTAAACAAAAATGCTACGTGCGTAAAACTAGACTTCATCTACTGGTAAGTCGTGGGTTACGGTTGCTTCTATTGTCCTGTCTATTGTTATGCTTAATATCTTATTTTATAAATAATATGCATTTTTAAAGAACTTGAAAGTGAACTAAGAACTTCTAGATAAACACAGGTGCGATTTCAATCTTTAAATCGTATGCAATCGACCAGAGACAGGGTGGGCGTTCGCGCATTGAATTTAAATCGTCTCACTGTCGCATTTTCCATTTCTGAACTGAAAGTAATGCCTTATTTACATACATTTGTATGGAATAGTTTTACTTTAACATAAGTTAATAGTGTATTATAAGATTACGACCAGAAAGAAACATATTAATTAGAAATTTAACTACTGAACCAATTTTTAAAGAGTCAATAGCCTAATGGTTAAGGGTACGGATTTTCGATCACGAGGTCGGGGCTTCGAATCCCGCCATTAGACTATTGTCGTAAACCATATCCTAGCACAAGCATAGAGCTTATTTGGAATGATAAAAGGAATATTAGTAAATTTACAAAAAATCTGCTAATATTTTATAGAAAAAACAAAAGAAGAAATTGAAAAATTTATTTCACTTTTGGGCAACTACACTATCCTCGTGTGAAGGCTTTATTTATTAGTATTTAAATCAGGATCAAGTCACGGGCTGTTAATCATACTAATATTATAAATGCGAATGTTTGGATGTACGTTTATTAGAAGGTATCTCCAAAGCGGCTGCATGGATCCCACTGAAATTTGACATAGATGTAGAACATAGCCTGGAAGAACACATAGCCCAGTAAGATTTTTTTATTGAAAAATAATAAACAATTATGACTTCATTTTATTACAAAATATAGCAAATGTTATTCAGAACAATTAATATTATTTTGATGATATAAATAGCATCAAACAAATTGTTTTAAACTTCAAGAAGCCGTTGAAATAACGTAACTGTATTTGACATTTGTAGAAATGTTCTCGAACAATTACATAAACTTTGTTATATGAATGTTTCGTTCAAGGGATTATTTATAGAATTTCATAACATGTTAATTAAATGTGTTA
Organism: Papilio xuthus; assembly: GCF_000836235.2. Taxonomy (NCBI): domain Eukaryota; kingdom Metazoa; phylum Arthropoda; class Insecta; order Lepidoptera; family Papilionidae; genus Papilio; species Papilio xuthus. The sequence goes on from NW_013531700.1 coordinate 4,897,813, forward strand.
TATCATTTTATTTTATAAAAAAAATATGTAAAGTGAATGTCCTAATTGTGTAGTTCGAACTTTAAACCATTAATCTTTTTACTGTCATGTTTATTCAAATCTTGTGAATATTAAGTTTAAATCACCAGCATCGTGTTTTTCTAAGTTAAAAACTTACAAAACATATAGTACACAACTTACTACGTTAAGTAATATGTAGTTACTTGAACATATTAAGTTAAATCACAGCATACAATATATGAAAAGATATATCATGCAAAAACAATTGATATCGTCAAAATTTTTCTCTAACTGTATTCCAACCGTCATGAAATTTGTTCACACATACTTTTGTCTCTATTATTGCAAAATAAATGAAAGGGATGACATTATTATCGAAACTTTCGCCTGACTCTTTCCGCGCGAAAATAAAAAAATTAGTAGCGTATGTGTTCTTCCAGATTATGTTCTATATATATGCCAAATATCATCGCGATTCGTTCAGCCGTTCCGGAGATACCTTCAAACAAACATCCATCTAAACATTCGCATTTATATTAAAACGTAGTTTAATTTTTTCTTCATAATTGTCTTTTTTTACTAGCATTTTAGTGTGTGCCAGGATTTAACACCGCTAAGGGGAATGCCAGACAAAATGTAGGTCGCAATATCAACAGGTGAGAACTATGTCAAGCTGCATTCGCTCGGCTAGTTTTCACTTTAAAATGTTTAAAATGCACTATCTATTTGGATTGCGGACTAGTTATTTGAATATTACGCTAGTTTTGATGCGAATTTATTTTCTGTATGAATACTATTCGTGGATTTTTGTATACATTTATTATTTATACTGTTTTCATCTTTATTTAACTAACGGTACGTTAAAGATGTATTTACAAAGAAATTAAAGACGTCCCTAGAACAAGGTTTTAATCAATCTTTCCATTGGTTTATGGTAGAAGGTCAAATATCAAAGATTTCTTTGATCTTTATATATCACATATTTTAAGCTTCCGTTCATTGATTTATTTCGGCTAAATCAGCGTTATAATTAAGAAATTAACATTCAGTCATCATCAGCTCACTATACGTCGCTACTGAGGGGCTCGGAGCCTACCCTAAGTTATGGGTGATTAGGCCATAGTGGCCACGCTGGCCAAGTGCGGGTTGGTTGACTTCACACATATCTTTGAATTTCTTCTCAGATATGTTGCTACATTCAGTGAAGAAAATGGTAATTCAGGAAAAATAACAAAGTTTTTCGGTGTAAGACGAGTAGATATCGGGGCGGAGCAATTTACGTTATTTCTCCAGAGTATCAGCCGGACGCGACTCGAATTTTTATATATTTCCACTCAGAGTCGGCCAGTCTATTTATTTGTTGGACGTCTACCCTGCTTCCTGTCTGATAAGTTATATAAGTTGTGCATTTTATTGCACAGTTATCCGAATTTCTACTTGAAAAATTGTACAGTAATTTAGGTAAATATATAAATTGGGTATATTTGCAAACATTACTTAAATTTTTTGATGTGATACTTATTTTTAAAATAAATTAATTTTTATATTAGTAATTGAATTACTAAAAAAATGGGAGTTGATTGAAATATAAAAAAAATATTGGTTAATAACGTAAATTAGTAGAATCATTCTAATTTGTTTATGTTACCTCTTAAATTATGTAAAAAAGTAAGTATTATGTGAAAAACTTTAAACAAAATTTTATTCACAATTAAAACGATCTAATCTTATATATCTTTATATATATAATTCTTCTGTGAGTGTGTATGTCACTGAACTTCTCTCAAACGACTGGACCGATTTTGATGAAATTTTTTGTGTGTGTTCAAGGGGATCTGGGAATGGTTTGGATTCACAATTTTCATCAAATATTAACTTCATAATAATTTATTCAAATTAAAGACGTGTAGACATGACAACGTCTGTCGGGTCCGCTAGTCTATATATATAAAAGAAAGTCGTGTTAGTTACACTATTTATAACTCAAGAATGGCTTTACCTATATGCCTGAAAATTGGTGAGGAGGTATATGAGAGCGAGGAGACGGTCATAGGATACTGTTTATTCATTTTTTTCGAATGTATGCCTTGAAGAGCTGCTTTTTATTTAACTTACTAATATTATAAATGCCAATATTTAGATGGATGTGATGTGGATGGATGGATGGGTGTTTGAAGATATCTCTAGAACGGCTGAATTAAAACGGCTCTATTAAATTTGGCATACGTATAGAATATAGTCTGAAAGAACACATAGGCTACACTAATTAAGTTTTTTTTATATACCCACGCGGAGGGAGTCGCGGGCGACAGCTAGTTTATTATAAATGAAATAAAAAACATTATTGGCCATGAAGTATATAATTTGAAAATAACATATTCAGTTTAAATGTAGCGTAAAGAATAGCCGTTTAAAATCGCAATAAAAGGATCACAATATACTTGATAACTGTACTCGTATAAAAACTATTCTTTTTATTGAGTCCCTTTTCGGGGAACGCTGTTTGGAATTCTGATTGGTTGTAAGCGTGTTGGATAATTTGATCCAATATTGGATCAAATACTTCAAACAGATTTGTCTTTAAACCTGTCTTGCGAAAACAGTTTGCCAAATAAGGATACGGAACAAGATGTAATTATATTCATTTAATTTTTTTTTAATTTAGACAAAGATTCCAACAAAAGAGACGTGGTATAGGTCTTGCTTTTAATTTCTCTTTATTAAGAAAATTATTAATTTTTTAAATCGTTAAAATTGTAAATCTGATCAACAATTTGCGAAGGAAAATAACTACGCTTTAAATACGAACTTAACTCGAAAGTTAAGCAATGCTGGGAAATAGTCAAATTCTTTTGTTATTCTTCTTTTAAATGGCAAAGAATGGGCTTCAATATTGGCTTGTTGCCAAACGCGAACGATCTGGCACTTAATGCCAATTTTTGTCAAATCAACCATAATATTTCTTGATTTTTATCTCGATAACGACTTTGAAATTGATATCGATTAGACTAATGTTTTCAATTGACGTTTATCGATTAAATTTACATGTTTTATTACAAAAGTAAATGGGATTAAGGCAAGGGTCTATCCAGTTTATCTTAAGGACAGGTTCTTCGACAATCGATGAAAAGATCTTTTATCTATTCGCTAATGTTTATAGTACATGTACATACATTCAAGAGAATCGATATAGAACGTTTAAAAATAAAATCAACATTCCTTTTTTAAAAAAATGAACAGAATAAAAAGGTTGATGACCTCTTTATCCTTTATCCTTGTATTTCTATTTAAAAAGTTTGTATTATATTGGTTATTAAAATCATGCATAAATTTCAATAAACTGTGAGATTAATAAAACCTCTTTTGTATGTATGAATGCAATATTTATATTTTTTTTCTTTTACAGGTAAGTCGATGTTTTGAAACGAAGGCTTTCTACTACAACAAAGGATGAATGGGGTAATAGTTATAGAGGAACATAATCACGTATATTCACTTTTAATTAAGCTTTTTTTTATAATAAATACAATTAAAAACATAATTACATCTCTCAGAGAAATCAGCGTCACGTATTACAATCCAAAAATCCCGTGTCACAATCATTCAAAATGGCCGCGTATTTTATTAATCTCTTGTTTATTTTAATTTTGTAATGGCGTCCCGCGGGATTTTATGTCAAGGGTATTAAAAGGGTCGAGGATACAGGATATTAATTTTATTTATAAACAAATTTTTATACATTGTAATAACGTTAAAATAAACAAAATCTATAAAGATAATACTTATGCGAAAAGAGTTACACCTTTAAAAGATCTCATAAGACATGTAACCTTTTTCGTCGGATTGACAAAAACTAATTTACTCTTACGACAGAACGTAAATTACGATATATTCTTTTCGGGAATGTGCCGATATTCAATATGTTAGAGACAGGATAAGGTGGAGAGGATTCGACGAAATCCCTCGCATCTGAAATATTTGACAGGTGACTACAATATTCATAAAAGGTTCTAAGTCAGAGGTTCTCAAACTATTTACTAGACTTTAAATATAATACTGGTTTCAGTGAACCTCTAGCTGCTAGATTTATTCTTAAAGTAGCTGTCGTCCGCGACTCCGTCCGCACTATTAAAAACAAACTTAATAAGTAGCGTATATGTTCTTCCAGATTATGTTCTATATCTATGCTAAATTTCATCGAGATTCATACAGCCGTTGCGGAGATAAACATCTAACCATCTCAACATTCGCGTTTATAATATTAGTAAGATTCATCTTCAATTTTACATACCTCTGTCATACGTCCCCATCTGGTCTTTTGTGAACTGCCTAGACATAGATTACTTTGAGAATGACTGGTCTAAGTGATGAAATATTAAAATGTACAGAACATATAAGAATTCACTTAAATCTCGAATCGAGTTTTACGTACGCAAATTCATATTTGAATACTATTTTTGAATGAAACTGTAAGTATTTGATATACGAAACACGATTTTAATTTTAAATTAGACTTTAAATAATGGATACTATAAGTCTTAAGTTAGGCGAAACTGGATGGGTTCAAAACATAAACTAAGGGGACCACTTAAAAACTATTTAATGACTTTAAAGGTGACAAAAATCCAAGGATACGAGACAAAATATTTGGAATCCAACTGGAACTTCGAACGTGACTATTGCCTGTTCAAGTTCGGTATTTTAATTATTTCTTAATGGCCCTAATTTATTAGAGATTCAGTAATTTTATGCACTAAAATCCTGACTATGTCTCGCTTCACGTATGCGTTGTTCCCCACTTTATTGTCCAATCATCGGCAATTGTCTGCAACTGCCCTTCCTAAACGTTATCCGTGCCCTTTGTAGCGTTTCTCATTTCCAAGACGAGTTTATCCCCGGACCGGCGGGCACGTGTCAAAGCCCTGCAATTGTATGGGGCGACGGCGAAACCAATTTGCCTTTTGTATTCCATAAGTCCCCTATATAACCATCTCTTTCTACAACGTTTCGATATCCATAAGTATTGTGAGACAGCATCATGTAAGGGTGCGATTAAATAACTAATAAAGTAATCCGTCTGTCTGCATTGAATGCATTTTATTATAAACCTTGTGCTCTGTGCGACAGAACTGGTTTTTGATTGTTGCACTTTATGTAGAAATGATCCTGGCCACAGATAAAAAAGTAATTGTAAGCCGCGCTTTTTACAAATAATAGGTTTTGTGCTTCTCTTTATTTATGCCCTAGAACGTATAAAAGATATTAAATATTGGCCGTTGGCAAAAACCCGATGACTGATTTAATTTCCTTCTATTTGCATTTAAAATTCTACAGTTAAATAAAAAGTAAATTAATTAAATTTACAAAATAAAAACGAGGTCTCAATTACGCCGCCGAGTCTGTGTTTGACACTGCGCTAAGGTACTTGATGGCTGACTATGCAGAAAATAGCCCCTCAAAGAGAAATCCGTAGGGCTCCCTTTTATTTCTGTACAAAATGTACGGCAAACTTGTTCAATGGCGAATTTGTTGCGCGTAAAACGGAACGGAACCCTAATTAAGCGCTTGTCAAAAATCGACACAACTGACAGCGTCATTTACAACATGGCGGATTCTTCCCGCCTCTTTTATAAATCTTGTTACAATGTTTTCTTAACGTAATAGCAATTTTATTTTAACTCTATTATAATATAGGCAATAAAAAAGTTTTATACAATATAGCTGTCGCCCGCGACTCTGTCTGTGCGAAATAAAAAAAATAATAGCCTATATTTTCTTCCAGATTATGTTCTATATTCATATCAAATTTCATCGAGATCCGTTGAGCCGTTCTGGAGATACCTTCAAACAATCATCCATCCATCCATCTAAACTTTCGTATTTATATTAGTAAGATCTGATTCCATTATGGTTTGTGCGCAGTATTTTAGATAATGAAGCTTGGTTCATAAAGACAAAGAAATTATTAAAGTTTAAGATCGCATTTATTTACGCTAGATTATTCTATTAATTACAGTTGGTTTCTGAGATCAAAATCTCAATAAATCATATCGTCAGCCCAGTCATATAACAAAACAGAGATAAGCATACGTATTAAACTGGGATTCTATTCTTAGAAATCCACGATAAAAAAACGTAACAATAATAGAATGGAATACAATATTTATTTATTGCCACAAACAACCAAAAAAACTACAAAAAAAACAAATAAAATGTGGCAAAAAAGGTGGCCAGCTCAGCTGGTGCAGGAAAGGCTTGACCATTCCTGCGCTAGTTTTCAGCTGGCCCCTTTGTTCTCACACCATTCACACAATTAATAGTAATTTCAGTTGCCTCTAATCATATCGTAAACAGAATACCCCTAGCCAGTTCATCGTTAAATTGAAAATTAATTCAACTTTCATTTCTTTTATAAAGCGAGTAGATGGAAAAATAATAAATTTATCACTTGTGTAGACATAACGTATAAGTTATCGTCTATAATGTGATAATACCGAAGTTATAATGAGTTTTCATAAGTCTTTTAGTAGCAAAAACAATCTTTGGACGAAAAGTTTTTTATTTTTACTACCATTGTGTAATAACTAAAAGGTTATGTGAATTACGGAATCTGATCAACAAATATATATTAAAAAGTTAACAAACAAAATATTTATTGTCTTTTTAGGGTTCCGCACCTCATAGGAAAAAAAGAAACCACTTTGTTGTCCGTCTGTCTGTCAAGACCCTTTACTTACTAATATTATAAATGCGAACATTAAGATGGATGTTTGTTTGAAGATATCTCAAGAACAGCTGAACGGATTTAGATGAAATTTGGTATACATATAGAACATAGTCTGTAAAAACACATAGGTTAACTAATTATGTTTTTTTCATTTACGCGCGGACGGAGTCGCGGGCGACAGCTATTACATTTACGTATGTCTAAACTTGTATGCTTTATTCCTTTATTATTATTACTGTAAAAGTTATTATGTATCTACATATGTAGACATCGCAGTCCATTTCCACCCCACTTTATCGATTGTAACGTGATAGTTAGGGTGTGTCCACACGCTCCCCAACGCCTGTCCCCGGCCTTTTAGGGCACGTGTACATTAAATACTCCAGTACAAATGCGTTATCTCACGACTTAGCATAGTATTAATTTTAAACGGGGGTGTCCACCCTCTATACGTTATTATTATTGGTAAATAAGGAACGGAATCATAGATAAGTATATTTTAATTATTATTATCTTAAGTTAATAGAAATACTCTACTTCTTAACTAAGTCAGACAGAAACGCAATCTTATGTTACTAATATTATAAATGCGAATGTTTGGATGGATGAATAGATGGATGGTTGGATGGATCTCGCTCAAATTTGGCATAGACATAGAACATAGTCTGGAAGAACACATAGGCTGCTAATAAGGTTTTTAACAACTCGCAGACGGAGTCGCGGCTTACAGCTAGTGTTTAATTACAAGATGATTTTATTTCATAGTTCGTACCTTATTTTTTCTATGTTTGATTATCCTTGGGTATATATCCATATCGTCATCCCTGTCTCTCATCTTTGATATAACAGAGATAACGATGTTTTAAACGAGGCTTTTGGTCGTAGAAGCCCACTGTATAATCGACAAAATGATTTTATCCCTTTCTTTTTTTTGACAACTATCTCATAGGTATATAGTTTTAGACATTATTAGTTGGAATCATTTAAAGCGAATGGCGCGCGAAATTACAAAGTCAAATGTCAGAATGTATAGTGAGGGGACATAAACGTCGACATTTTAGTAAGGCTAGTGTTGCGCCAGTACACCGGCACAGTGTCGGAGTTTCTTCTTACAATAGGTATTTTGAATATTTCTTTGAGTAATTCAAATTATATACTAATTTTTATAAAGAGGTAAATAAATAACACGAGCAATTTCATCGAAAATAGGCATATAATTTAAAAGTTATTTCGTACCGTTTCGTCTCAAGTCCCCGGTAATGGGTTCTGTATAACGAAATCATTTTGTCTGTTTGTACACGAAATCGTTTCGATATTCGTACACAATGTCGCTACAGATTGATTGCCAGAAAAACGACTTTAATGGTTTACCCGAAATCGAGTTCGATGGCATTTGAAAATTTGAACGACTTTATTGGGGTTGTTATTTACTTGAGTGTGTTTATATTAAACACATCGGTACATTTCTGTTCACTAAATATGGATAGTAAATTACTATTATTTGTATACAAAGGAATCATAGTAATATTATAAATGCGAATGTTTGGATGTATGAATATTTGTAGACATGTAGAAAATAGTCTGGAAGAACACATAGGCTAATTATTATGTTTTTTTTAAATCCGCACGGACGGAGTTCTGGGCTACAGCTAGTATGTTATAAATGCGAATGTTTACATGGATGGATGTTTGTTTGAAGGTGTCTCCAGAACGGCTGAACGGATTTTATTTAAATTTGGCACACATGTAGAAAATAGGCTGGCTGGCATAGGCAGTAGCCTATTTTCTAAAAAACTGAATTAGTAAATTCAGTTTTTTTTCTTCTGCGCGGATAGATACAACTAATTACAGAGAGAACAATGTATTATTTTTTGTAAATCTTTCAGCTTTCTTGAAATTATTTTGTACTATCTTATATATAAAATCCTCTTGTCACAATTTTCGTTTCCATACTCCTCGGAAACGGCTTGACCGATTCTCATGAAATTTTGTGAGCATATTGAGTAGGTCTGAGAATCTGCCAACATCTATTTTTCATCCCCCTAAATGTTAAAGGTAGTCCAGTCCACCCCTAAAATTTTATTTTTTAGACAAAGGCGCGGACGGAGTCGCGGGCGACAACTAGTTAAATAAAAAATTGTCTAAAATTGTAATAGGCTTTGGAAAAGTTCATTTCTGACTGAGAGTTATGTGTAGCAACAAAACAGAGGGGGGCATTAATAAAATTTATACGTCTGCGTTTAGCCGCGAAACCCATATATCAATCTAAGGAAGGTAGGGTGTAAGGGAACATTCGCCATAAATTACAAAATACTCGTAGAAATAACAAAATACATCAATATTTAACTAAAACAAAGATCCATTGTATCATAGATATGTTTTATTTATTTTCAAATACTTCTAATGGACTACTAAATCCAAAATGGAGGAACTCTGCTTTATTTAGTACTAGCAGTCCGTCTATCCGTGGGAGAATAAAAAAAAGTAAATAGTTGCCCATGTGTTCTTCCAGATTATGTTCTATGTGTATGCCAAATTTCAGCGAAATCCGTTCAACCGTTCCAGAGATACTTTCAAAGAAACATTCATCCATCTAAACATTCGCATTTATATTAGTAAGACTAGATGATTTGGGATCACTACATCATAGTGCAAATAAAAGTGTTCAATTATTATTGATTTTGATCGTTTTTAACGTACAAATAAAAAAGAACCTTGAAAAAATAACAACAGATTCGTAATTCCGTAGGCCTTATGTTAACAGCCCCGGTGACATAGCAACTGTATTCGAAACATAATAACAAGCTTAAAAAGCGTAATGTAATAATAACGCATAATTCAGTGAAAGCAAAGCGCGTGCTATATTATACATTGTATAATTTAAAAAGGGGAAGTTATCGACAGCTGCATAGCAACACATCTGCCAGCCCTAGCGCGCACACATGCGCACGCGTCACGGTCGTCACGCACACACGCGTTAACACTTCACGCACACTGACTCACTTATTGTGTTCTCAACGCACACAAACGCGTGCACCTTGCCGTATTTGTCCAGGGTTGCCTATTGTACGAACAGGGTTTCGATAAGTTTTGTTTTTACTTGTTGAACGTGCTTGATGGATGATAGTCGATGATTGATTGAACACGCCTTTAGTATTCAGCGGCAAAAGCTTTTGAACGGAACGAAATCTTTTACCTCCGCGCGACAATTTCCAATTGTATTGTGTTTGTATTTTGACGTTTATATTACCGTCTATTTGGTACATTTGTGGGAATTGCTCCGTTTACATTGACAACATTCAACTGAATTATATTGAAGTTTTATTCAATTTATAAAAAACCTGTATTCATTTTTAGATGTACGAACGCCTGTTCGCAATTTAGTCAGTTAATGTAAAAAGTGCTTTAGGCTTTAGGTTTTACGACCAGTAATGGAATGGCCCGCTTTAAAAGCCCAAAATGCTAACCCGAATTTATAGCCGGCATATAAACTAGCGCAGGTATTGTGAGGTTCTTTAAAGAAAAAGAACAACAAAGCTAAAGTATAGGGAATAAGATCTAGTCTACACTAAAATCAGATTAAATGAAGATAGACTAGAAAGTGGGTTGTAAAAAGTGAGATTTCGGCTTTATTTGTTCACAACAATATAATATTATATCCTGCGAGCTTTTAATAGCAATACTTTACGTTTCAACGCATTTGCTTTTTGTATATTACAAACATAAATAAATAAATAAATAAAACCACACGGAATTAAAAACAAATTAGTAACCTATTTGTTCTTCCAGACCATGCCAAATTTAAATAAGATCCATGCAGTCGTCCTGGCCATACTATCTAACAAACATCCAATCGATCCAAAGTTTAACATTTATAATAATAGTAAGATGAAGTCAACAGAGTAATTTATTACTTCAATTAGTAAAATATTTGCGATTCTCTCTCGCTCTCTCTCTCTCTCCCTCTTTCTCTCTCTCTCTGTCTGCGTCCTTTATTAATTCCTAAGGACCGCGACAATTGATTTCCTCGAAGGTTTTTTTCTCCACTCTATGCGATTCTCCGATGTATATGCCATTAAACTTTTATCTCATCTTTATTATATAACGCAGTATTATTAAAAGTATTCAGTAGGGCAATATAATTTATTTATCTTATAATTCATAAAGTATTTTAAACTTCCATTATCCCAGCGTCCCCCACCTTGGTAAGCTGAGCAATCCTGAGCTATTGTCATCGCCGGCTGCGGCTTTCCTTTTAAACACTTTTATTGGTTTTCGTATAAAAGTTGTGCTAAAGAATTCCTAGCGACTTACGGACACGACCAAAGCGAGTAACTTTAGGTTACCTATTGTTGCTTCTGACATTTTTGTTTACAATGAATAAGCTAACGCTTCACGATATTATTTGATGTAGATTTCACTTGAGTATATAATTATAATAATAGGCTTTTTTCAGATAAATACATAGTGTATCTTTTATATATAATTCTCGTGTCACAATTTTCGTTCCCATACTCCTCCGAAACGGCTTGACCGATTCTCATGAAATTTTGTCAGCATATTGAGTAGCTCTTAGAATCGGCCAACATCTATTTTTCATCCCCATAAATGTTAAGGGTAGTCCACCTAGATTTTTTTTTAGACAAACACGCGGACGGAGTCGCGTGTGACAGCTAGTATTTATATATTATTTAATTGTTACATTTCATCTTTGTTATTTACATCATCTGTGTGTCCGATAAGGACATAGGGCTCTGCAAACTTCATCCAATCCTCTCTTTGTGTCACCGTTCTTGTCCAAGTATGTCCCGATACTGACATTCTTTATCTACGCATATTATTGGACACTTAAGTGACACAAACAACTAAAATAAAAAAATACATTATATAAATGTTTCTAAAAGTCGAAAAGCTTATCTCTGGCATTTGAACGCATTAAAAAAAATCATCTTCCCTTCAAGGATTCTTTTAGACATTTGCGAACGGCCGAGTAGACTTGCTATCAAATTCATTGAGGTCCGCTCGCGTGTAAGACATTGCAGATAAACCGTACCATTGTACATTTGTGTCTGAATAAAAATGGACTCGGTTCATTTCTTTTTTACATATAAATGCTCGCTCGTTTATTTTTTTTCTTAAGACCTTATCATCGAAGGGTTGAAGAAATATTACGTCGATTTAGGAGTTAAGAGTTTTCCATGATATTGTTCATAAATATGTAATTTATGTAACATTTTTGTTGAAAAATATCTCTTAATTCAGACGAAATTGTATTAGTATTTAGTATTATTTGTCTTAGGGGTTAAGAACTTGACTTATAATCTGCAAATCCTGGGTCCGAATCCAGCCACGTACCGATATCTTTTTCGATTTACATGCGTACTTTTATCCGAAGTCAATGGTCTAGTCACCCTAACTTAGGGTAGGCTCCGAGCTCCTCAGTGGAGACGTATAGTGAGCTGACGATTAAGTAAAGATATCTTGAAATATTCCCATAAACATTAAATGCATTCTAAAAGTTATAAATATAGAGTACGAAGCGCGTTGACTGGCCAATAAAAATGTTTACATTTAAAAAAGACCAATAAAACACTACAAAAGCGAAAATTTCCGCACCTGTAGCTATTGAAAGTGAGCGCAGCTGGTAATAATGGGTGTGAAATAGCGTAGCATTCGAGCGATAGCGCTAACGACGGATATCAACGGATACGGATACCCACTGCTACGGATACTTACGGATTCGTTTAAGCCGTTGGATATAAGTCACCCCGTCAGTTGCTCGTGTAATAATCGTTAAGTTTTCGGCTGCAATTTTGAATTCGTGACGTAATATGCAATTAAGTAGAGTGCTGGTTTATAGTTGAAGTTAAAGTGTGGGTTTAAGTTTGATATTAGTACGAAAGTTTGTTTTAGAATTGTTATATTAAATTATACTTTAATGATTATACGAAATTATTAACTAACTAGCTGTCGCACGCGACTTTATCCGCAAGGAATTAAAAAAACTAATTACTTGCCTATGTGTTCTTCCAACCTATCTTCTACGTTTATGCCTAATTTCAGCAGAATCCTTGCAGTTGTTCTAAAGATACGCTCGAACAAACATCCATCTAAATATATTTATAATATTAGGAAGAAATATGACAGTAGCTGTGAATAATTATGGCACAATAAAGGATATCATCTATCTATATATAATATAAAAGAAAGTCATGTTAGTTACACTATTTATAACTCAGGAACGGCTTTACCGATATGCCTGAAAATTGGTGAGGAGGTAGCTTAGACCCAGGAGACGGACATAGCATACTATGTAATCATTTTTTTTTATTTTATATCCACGCGGTCGAAGTCGCGGGCGACTGCTAGTATTAAATATAACTAGGTTTTTTTTTTTCAAAGAAAATAACATGTTTTTTGTATAAGTGTTTCATCTGTGTAAACCTACTATCACATATCGATAGACGTTAAATTATTAATATTTGCAATTCGCAATTCGTGTGTAGCGAAGTATGTGCGCATACAACGAATGTGTGAAAACTAAAATTCAAATACAAAAATTGTTTTGGCTAATGGATTCACATACTTCAAATGTTGAAAGCGTGTTTTATCAAACATGTGAATTATTTGCTAAAATGTTTTCATGATTTACATGCATTTTATAGATGAAAAAATAATCCTAAATGAGATAAAATTTTATCACAGTTTTTGAAAATCTTACTAATATAAATACGAATGTTTAGATGGATGGATGTTTGAACAGCTGTACGAATCTAGATGAAATTTGGCATACATATAGAACATAGTCTGGAAGAATACATAGGCTACAAATTAAGTTTTTTATTTAATACCGCGCGGACGGATTCACGGGCGACTGCTAGTTTATTCATATAACCAATAAGCTGACCATAAAAGTACATTTATGTCAAATCTATAATATATTTGTCCACAAACATACAAACGTATCGACGTGGGAGAGATATATCAAATCGTCCATTATGCTGTATGCGGGCGTCCTTAGGGAACCTCTCGCCTGCAGATGTTTATGGGTTTGTAGAAAAATCATTTATTTACGTCAGCGATGCACGCTCGTATATTTGTACCAGGGGATTTCAATTGAATTAGTTCGTGTTATATTCTTTGAATGGAAATAATAACGTTCGAACGTTTGAACTTATCATTTTTAGATCAGGATTGTTAGTTTTTTTGATAAAATGACATCATGAAAAACTATGATTTTCATACTAATATTATAAATGCGAATATATGGATGTTTGTTAGAAGTTATCTACAGAACAGCTGTATGAATCTCGATAAAATTTAGCATAGATGTAAATATTCGTAGCATATTATGGACAAACAAATAGGCTACTTATTAAGTTTTTTTTTAATTCCGCATGGACGGAGTCGCATACGACAGTTAGTTAATTATAATATGAGAAATTATAGTAAATTTATCTAAACTATTTTACCTATAAAAAGCTTGAATTGCAGACTTATTTAAAACAGGCAGGAATCATCAATTTAAATACTGAATGATTCCAAAATAAGCTTACAACAAAAGACATTCTCAGTCATTAACAGATGTAAATATAATTGGACACTTCCATTGAATTCGACTACATATTTACGTACCAACATTACAAATCAAAGCTACTCGTATAAAACACGCTTAAAATCTTAATATGCCGACCGTACAAAAGTCAGAGCATTATGTTCCGCTAACCGCAACCTGTAAATCAATTGCCATTTGCCGGGTAATCCAATTGAATTGATTCTGTACATCATTAATTGTTCAAACCCGTGGCAGAATGAGCGCGTAATGTGACGTGTGACGTCACACGATACGTTGGCAACACGCCAATCACTTCAGCTGCATTGACGTTTTGTACTTGACGTTCTCGTATCGTTTAATAATTTCTACTCATTCATTAACTGTGGGCATACCACGAATATTTATTTTAACCATCTTTAATTATGTAAAAACTAGCTGTCAACCGCGACTTTGACCGCGCGGAATTTAAAACAAACTTCATAAGTAGTCTATATTATATATCTATGCGAAGTTCGAGCTAGATCCGTTTAAATGTTCTGAAGATTCCTTCAAACATACATCCATCCATTCATCTATACATTCGCGTTTATAATATAAGTCTTGAACGGAATACTTCGTTGAAAAATACACAATTTCCCCTGAGTTTGTCGTTAAGCTTACTAACCATTTCTGTAAAGCACTTACAGTTAAGTCAGAAAGCTAAAAATTCGTTGCAATAAATCACACTATAAACAATACCCAGAAACTTTTAACTGTAATTAAAATGAGTGTTAATTTTTTGCGTGCGATCGCATTCCGCAATGCAGCGCAATTCTCTAAGAACACGAGATGGGTGGAGAAGCTACGACACCCAAGTCCTACGTCACCTAACACTTAATTAACCCTCCAACTAAAATCTAATTAGAAAACTAACAACCTTAGATATTTATATTACACAGAAAGAGTTTTCATTTTTTTTATATCATAAAGTGGCAAACGAGCGAGCGGCCACCTGAAATCGCAGAAATAGCGAAGTGACCGTTGCCCATAGACATACGCAATTGTATATGCGTTGCCTACCTTTAATCGACGGAGGAGAGGATGCACAGAAAGA
>NW_013531700.1:4913349-5073399 GCF_000836235.2 Papilio xuthus
GGTCGTGGTATTTCACCGGGCGAGCCGGGACGATTCGCGCGAAGATATTAAAGCGGGCTCTACCACTGTTAAGATTCATTTCTCGCTCGTTTGCCACCTTATGGTAAAAAAAAACAAAATTAAGTCTTAAAATTAGTTGGTGAAAAACAAATTGTTCCTTTTTCTGTGTTAACAAGACTTCACAGCACGTTTAACATTTAGTTACGTCATGTGATGTTCAACCTTTATCCGACGTTTCGCAATTATTTTCATCGCGTTTACAAACTACACACAACTACAGCACTTCATAAAACAACTGCGGATATTGCCACAGATACTGTGATATAGGTGCATATAAAATTTGCAATGACACGCGCGATTTTAAAACACGGCGTTTGACTTTAAATCTTATAGCCATAGAAATAAAGTTGATTCTGGTTATAATAACATGCAGTTTTGATTGCTGTCATGTCCAGTACTTCTTTTAGTATTTGTTTTGACGCTAAAATTGAAGTATTGATGGAAAAAAACATAGGTCAAACTTGTTCTCCTTTTCTCGTTGTTTTACAGAATGTTCGCCTTAGTATAGTTATAAAAAACTTTGTCTTTTAGTTCGATCTCTTGCAATTTTTCAAGATGGAAATTCGTACCGAACAAACGTACAGAATACAACTTTCTTGTATAAAATCTGAATAGAAATCAATTCATTACGAATGCTGTTTCGTTGTACAATTAATATTAAAACTTCAATCCTGTTCAGTTTGCGACTTCGGGGACTTTGCGAAAGTCAAATTGCTTCCTATTGCTCAAGTCTTAAAGTTCAAAGTTACTCAACAAACTGTCTGGGTAACCCGACTAATGTAAATATACGTAATGAAGAATGTTTTCGCATAAAATACACCTGATTTCTATTTTATTATTATAATATTACTCACGCAATTTTACATAAACGTAAGTATTATATGTATATAATATGGTCATTTAAGGTACAGATAATACATAATATACAGTTATTTCATTACATAATGTGTTCAAAAGTAACTAAATATTTTTCCTACACTTTTACATTAGTAATGACTTACTTGATTTGACTTAAAGTCCCATGTCCCCGTAGTGGCGCAGAAGGCGTCCACAGTACTCTACTGTGTTCGTTTCTTGAATCAATAAAGTTCGGGCAAGCAGGTGATTAGCCCACTGTGCCCTAGACTGTACATTACATTAATAATGCTTAAGTTTAATTATACTAAATAAGCAACATTAAAGCTTTTATTAAAGTTTAATTTCAGGTCTATGTTGGGTCTTACCAGCAAATAATCTTCTCATTTAGAATCTACTGTAACGAATAAAATTTCAAAGAAATGTAATTGATATTTTAAATACAATTTAAAAAAGGTATTTAGAGAATGAGCGTTGGTAGCTCAGGCCTTTAAGCACTTAACTTGCAATCTGCAGGACGTGGGTTCGAATCCCGCCATGTACCAATGTGTTTTTCAATTTACATATGTACATTTATCCGACGTTCTTACGGAAAACATAGTGATGCAACCTGCACATATCTGAGAAGAAATTCAAAGATATGTGAGAAGTGAACCAACCTGCCCTGGGCCAGCGTGGTTGCCTATGGCCTAGTCACCCCTCACATAGGGTAGGCTGCGAGCCCCTCGATGGGGACGTGTAGCTGATGATCATGATCTAGAGAATTATAGAACAGAAAAAATACTTGGTTTTGAAAACAGTTGTGATGATTATGAAGAGTATTTAATTTTAGGCGATTCGTTGCTCGTTTGCCCCCTTTGCAAATAAAAAAAAAGTTATTTTTAATTCAAAACTCCTGTATCGTAATCGTGACTAAAAAAACTGTATTCATTAAAAAAAAACCGTCAAAACTCGCGTGTTAAAAACTATTCAAAACTTAACCCATTATGTAACTATTCAAATAATGAACAGTCGTTTTCCGACATGTAGAGCACAAATAATAAGCGGCTCATTAACCGGCGCCATGTTTTTTTTATTTTTTTTAAATTCGGTCGGCATCAGCTCGCGTGTCGTACAGCCAATGCAGAATGCACGTCATCTAAATAGTAGGGGTTATTGCTTGCTCAAGTTTTAATGCTATAGTTTTTTCTTTTTTATTACTTGTTTCGAGTTTTGTGGCACGCGATTTTATTACTTGCCTTAGTGTTTAAAACTACAGGTTAAATTTAAATTAATTAATACTAGAACTAATAGGAAATATTCTCAAATTTTACATATCCTCACATTTGTTAAATCCTAAGACAGTTACAACAAACAAAAATATTAAATTTCGTCTACGTAATGGCAATTGATCGATACAAATACAACACTAGAAAAAAAAATTATGTATAGCAACACTAACGCTACACGAGAACAAATTACCATGGATTTGATGCCGTTGCAAAAACGTTATAGTCGAAAAAAAAACATTTGAGAATGAATGACGCTTCAACGACTGCCAGCTGTTTCCTCCGCACAGCTGATCGACCGGATATTGGCTGTTAGAGAGCTGCAACTGTCCCTTTTACGCACATACACCCGTCCCTTTTGAACCTTTTAATTCTTCACCCCTCATCCCCTTAATGAGCGCGCGACTTTCAATATCAAGTGCTGTATTTACGGTTTTTTGTGACTCGTAATGATCAGAATTTATCGAGCAAATATTACGTCCTTTTAAACAAAGATTTAAGTCCTTACGAACTGTAATAACATTTTATTATAATGTGTTTAATTTTGTAGAAATAATATTAAACTTTTCTTTGAGATCTAATACGTTCCTAAATAACAGTTTTGGTAACAGTAAGATATTTTTAATTCATACATTTGAAGACCTTTGTAATAAAACAGCAAAAAAAACTGTGCTAATAACCTCCTTTGTTTATTTTACACGAGCAATTAAATAAAATCAAAACATTCAAATTTCAACTGGCAGCATAGAAATGTTAGTGATTTTCGAATTTCGAATGTACGAAACAAAAATTAATTCGAATGGAACAGGGAACGCTAAACACAGGGCCGCGGGCAGGGCCAACTGACACGTTCCAATTTTAAAACTTTAAAGCCTCGTGATTAGAATTCCGAATTCGGTTCGCTAACGATGGGGTTGTTAGAATAGTTCCATTTGTTTTTGGAACTAAGAGCCTAGCACGAAAATATTGGTAACATCATCGACAAAATTTGTATTAGATTTGTACAGCGTACGAACGTAAAGTACAACGATTAATCTCATCCAACGTTTGACATATTTTATCGATAACGTTACGAGAACGAATATCGTAAATATTCGTGAAAGACGCTTTGTACAGGAACATTTAGTCATATTAAAAAAGAGCAAGTAGGTAAAATTTAACATGGTTTTGGTTACAGAATTTTGTTATTTTTAATCGTATCCTGATATGTTTAGTATTTGAATTAACACAAAAATAGAATCAAGTTTCTTTACAAACGATTTGATTTCCCATTCATATTAAAAGAAACTTAATTATACCTCCAAAATAATACCGTTTCATTTTCTTAATGAAGAAGGGACCGCCCAGAATATTCTTTGATTCGACAATTTGGCTAATTGAAAAATATATCTCGTTCAGTTTCTTTTAATGTTTTAATTTTCTTTTCTTGTCAACGTTTCTAATAAAGGTTTGTAAATTAACAAAAAAAGATTTCAGTATCCTACGACTGAAGATAAAAGATTTATTCAAAAGAGAAATATGACTAGATCTCACGTACAAAATAAATAAGTCTAGAAAACAACGACTTCAATCTATTTGTTACAACTTAAATATTTATTGCAAATATAAAGTATTTCATACAATGTTAATGTGCGTTTCCACTGCAAGGAAGGATATAGTAGTGGAAACTCACCTTAAACAATATTAAAATTCACTAATGATGCGTAAATGTTAATCACATTCAAAGAGTGTTCATATTTGTTAGTCTCTTAAAATAAAAGTTTAGTCATGGCTTAGTTAAAACCTAATGAATTGGACGTAAAAAATCTTTATTTCCTTTTTTAATATCCACACCAGGTCTACTTCATTTACTGCCGTTCAAAAGCTTTAAAAACGCACTAAAATATAAAACTTTTCCTCACAATAAACCTTTTCAAGTTATTTCTTACGATAATTTTATCGATTTGCATTAACGTTCATGTTTATCTTTACAGGTAAGTCACCAAAAATTGAGAAGAACATTCTAGAAAAAAACCGATGAAAACCCCGACTAAGGTATATTTTAAATATATTTTTAGGATCTCTTTTACATGAAATGTCGAGTCGTATGAGATTCTTATAATATTTACTAATATTATAAATGCAATTGTATAGGTATATAGATGGATGATTGTCAGAAGGCATCTCCAAACCCGCTAAACGGATCTTGCTGAAACTTGACCTTGAAGAAGAACATACTCTGAAAGAACACATAGGCTTCTAATTATTATAAGTTTTTTAAGCGAGTTTAACTTAGAATTTACCAAATTTACAAATGCTTTTTAAATTACACAAAAACTATTTTAACTTGCTAAGTCTCTGAGGTTAATCGAGCAATTCCTTAGTGTAGATTGTCTATTAAATCTTCACTAAGGGTCGACCTTAACGAGTCTGTGGCATTGTAATGTCATTAAAGTTTAATTTACAGACGGAATGCTTCAATTAATCGAGTTATCCTTAAATCCTACGTTTTGTAATTGTAAATATTTATCTTCCAATTAGAGTCCCCTCGTATTATCATAGCTTCGTTAGTATTTCCTTTGCGCGAACTTCTTTGATGATTTCCAAGACTGAAATAAATTTTGAATACGCGTCAATTACGTATAGTGTAGAGTAACGATGTAAATATGTTGATGTTTAAAGTTATATTTTTAATTCTATTCGTATTGAATAAAGAGAAATAAACTGCTTACAGCTATTTACGGCTTTCTGAGAAAGATTTCTTCCTTTGTTACAACTTAGATTGGTTATATTGTTCTGTACGCTTCGATCTAAACATATTTAAGACTAAAAATTATGTATTTTTTCAAAGAAGTATATACTGGTATGATTTTTTATTATAAGAAAAGATTCAAGGATAAATTTATGTTACTTTGCTTGCTTATAGCGTTATGGAGATTCTTGGGACGGAAATAAGACGATATCTCGTGAATTTCCGTCAAGTAAGATAAGGCGTTTGCTTAAATAATTTTACCTCATCTATATGAATGCCTGACATTTTGTAGTAAACTTGAATTAACATATAAACATAGGAATAAGGATAAAATATTTTTAAACATATTTCAATTTTAAAGTGGCAATAGCTTAATGGTTAAGGGTACGGATTTACGATCACGAGGTCGAGGGTTCGAATCCCGCCATTCGACTATTGTCGTAAACCATATCCTAGCACAAGCATAGAGCTTAGTTGGAATGGTAAAAAGTAATATTAGTAAATTTACAAAAAAATCTGCTAATATTTTTTATATAAAAAAAAGATTATACGATTTAGATGTATTTCGCACGTATATATGTTGAATTGTATGTTAAATACATTTTTACCTCCTTTTGTGTTAAGGACCATCGATTTTCAATTCGAGACGTCATTTCGTATTCTCTGCCTGGGTGTCAGAAGTAGTCTTGTTTTTCTTATCTTACTTCTTCTTCACTTTGAAGGTATCTCTGGAACGGTTGCATGGATCTCGCTGAAATTCGGCATATGTGTAGAACATATCCTGGAACACATAGGGTATTAGTTTGTGCTTAAATTCCGCACGGACAGAATCACGGGCGATAGCTAGGTAACAAATATTTATGTTCATGAATTAAATCTTATACAAAATACAAGACTTTCATTAATTTTATTTTATTACGTTTGAAATTTGATTGAATCGAAATTGGAACTATTTCCATTAAGTCTTTATAAAGGCTTCATCAAATTCATTAAAAGGTACTTTGATGCTCGATTTCGAGTGTTCTTTAGTTAAATGGAATTTTGACTGATATATTATCGTTCCTAACGTAAATAGTAATTATATGTTTATTACGTAAATTAAATAACATATGCTTATATTGTTAAACTAGCTTTTCGCCCGCGAACCCGTCCATACAGAAATAAAAAAAATCTTAATTTGTAGCATCTGTGTTTTCCAGATTACTGTGTTGCTCTATATAGATGCCAAATTTCAGCAACATATATGCAGTCGTTTTGGATATACCTTCAAACATACATCCATCCATCCAAACATTCGCATCGCATTAGTATGATTTAATATTTAAATCAAAATTTCCTTATCAAATATCATTGGCATCGACAATTCGGCGTTAATTTCAAACTGAAATCGTTTTCTCAAATTACTAATGAAAGCAATTAATAGTTTGAGCACTTAACGTACCCCAGAGTCGGCCGTTAACGATTCTGTGAGGGGTGAAATTAATATTAAAGGATTGGATACTTTTTTACAATATTAATGCTAAGACTGTATGTCTATTTTGGGCTTTTATTATTGTACGTTATGTTGCTTATTTTTAAGGTTCAGAATTGTATGTCACTGCGTGGAATAAAAGGAGTGTTAATTGTGAAAATTGTCCAATGACACTAACAGTTTTATGAAAACAAAATCTCTATATAAAACATATCGTCATCCCTGTCATTATCTTTGATAAAATAGAGATAACAATATATTTTAAATGGGGGTTTTGATCCCAGAAGCACAGAGTAAATCAACCCTAGCTTACTATGTATTTAAACGAATAGATTATTTTTCTGAAATTATTTTGAACACATAGACTACTTATTAAGTTAATTTTAATTCGCGCGGCTGGAGTCGCGTGCGACAACTAGTATATAAATAAACAACTAATTAAACCCATCTTTAGCCTTTAATACTTGACAATTAATTATATCGTTTATATTATTAATTACTAGAGAAATTGAGTAATTAAAAACAAACACAGTACTATTATTATTACCAAAATTATAATACTTTGTTTGCAATTCGTATCCGTCACATTTCTCGTCATAATCCCGGTTTAGTTTTGTTAATGACGTCACGTTTGAATGACGTGCTCGAATCTGCGGTTGTGGTCGCACTGCGTGGTATTGCGACGTGACGTGACGTATCGTGACGTTGCAATCCATGGACACTGAAGTAGCGCCATTTATGATGTCAGTTGTTTGTAAATTACGAGCATAAGCTAGAATTTATACGTTGTTTTGTTTGTTGAAAATTGTACTTAATAATTATATTAAGAAATTCAATTAATTAGTTACCAAATCTACTTTAAAATAGACTCATAGTTTGCTTTTGAAACCAAAATCTCCATTTACAACGTATTCTTATCTCTGTTTTGTCAACGATAATGTTAGGGATGTACTCAGAAAGCCACGTTCAGTGACTCTGAGTTTTAAGTTGCTTCAGTGAGTGAGGGCTTTAAAATTTCTCCTTTCGCATTTCCAACTCTTGTCAAATAACGGACTAGAACTTGCTATCAATTTTAGATGACATTTGTAACAGCAGTAGAGTCGTGGTATACATTATTTAACATCCAGTCCCGGCATTTGCATTTCTACATTATATTGAACAACTTTTATATTTTGTCGTTCAATATTAAAAGATAAGGCGCCGGCTGCGAGAATATATATTTTTTGGTGTCTTTACGAGGGGATTTTGGGGGAGTCGTAAAAATTAAGCCCGGTCTTCCTTCGGGAATTATGCGGGAAAGTTTTCATTAAATATAGACAAGGTTCGGTGAAATGTTTTGTCGCATAATACTTAATTATCTTGTTTCGTACACTCTTCCTTTATCTATCGATAAAGTGTCTTCGCTTCGAAAAAGATTAAAAACATGTTAGATATCATTATAAAGTCGAAAAAATAACTCAATAATATACTTGAATAGCTGTATATGTGACTCCGACTGCACTAAACAAGAAAAAACTTAATTTATAGCCTATATGTTCTACCAGACTAAGTTCAGCGGCTCTGCAGATACCTTTTAACAGACATCCATCCATCTATCATCATCAGCTCACTATACGTCCCCACCGAGGGGCTCGGAGCCTACCCTAAGTTAAGGGTGATTAGGCCATAGTCAACTACGCTGGCCAAGTGCGGGTTGGTTGACTTCACACATATCTTTGAATTTCTTCTCAGATATGTGCAGGTGGCATCACGATGTTTTCCTTCACCGTAAAAACGTCGGATAAATGTAAATATGTAAATCGAAAATCGAAAAACACATTGGTACATGACGGGATTCGAACCCAGGACCTGCAGATTGCAAGTCAAGTGCTTGACCACTGAACCACCGACGCTCCGCTAATCTAAACATTCGCATTTATAATATTAGTAAGATTTTGAACAATATGTTGTAAATAAAATTGATTGTTTATTAAGAAATGAATTACAAAGGTTCAAGTTGTATAATAGCCGTTAGTCTACAGTTAGCTGCCACGCGCCATTCTCTGCTAATCCATTAGAGATCTGTCCTCGTCTACGATTGACAATCTTTCAACGTGTGCTAAATATATTCTACTACCTAATATATGTAATTTTTACACGTGGAATAATTTTGCCTTACTCAGGGTTGTTAAGTGTACTAAGTGTAGTTTTGATTTGCTAAATCTAACCTTTTTCATCATAAGTTGACAAACGAAGGCGTAACTGAATTCGCAAAAAAAATTAAGTGACCACTGCACATAGACATCTAAATTGCAGATATAGTAGGCATTTTTATTGACGAAAGAGGATATTTTCCGTTCCTCCGTAAAATCCATTTCACTATCCTTTCCTTATAAGAAAAGGACGGGAAAGAAAGAGGACTTAAGTTAGTTCTCTGGTACGTACACTCATCAGATTAAACGCGTAATTTCTTCCACTTTACGTATGTCTTCTGTGTGGTCGTGGTATTTCATCACGCGAGCATTTATGCAACAGATTTTACTCCTATCTACTACTCTAAGAATCTCTCTTACTCCCACATCGTTCCTTAGCTTTTAGTTCAACAGCATTTGTGTAGCTTTTTCATCAATAAATATGGTAATAAGTTTTTATAGAATAATATAAACAAAACGATGAAATTTACTATACCTTAGGGAAGCTATACGTTATTATAAACTGATATAAAAGAGAAGATAAAGAGACAATTCAAATTTTACATACTAACTCTTCATATACGAGGTACGAGGACGCACGTCTGCAAACGTATTCAATATAATATATTCATTCCGTTGACTGTACTTTCCTAAATCTCCCATACTACACTCCGCATACATTTCTCCGGGGCTGGGTAATTTTATTACAAATTCATATCAAGTTTTCCTTTATTCAAAGGCTCGAGCGAGACTTTTTGCGCGATAGGACCCCCCGGAACCGCAGTAGCATTAACTTATTACGTGACGTCATAAAATGCTGCCAGTATGTATTTTAGTAATTTTATAACCTCCAAACTGATAAAGGATAATATGGCAATTATTTTATTTTATAAAAGATGCGACGAATTTAAAAAAAAAAGTTTTTTTTTTGTGTTTCCAAATTTAAACCTTTTTTAAACATTTGTATTTATACTTTTTAAATTAATTAAATTTATAGAATTTAAATTTAGAACACATCAACTAATTTTGTAAATAAAAAATATATTATTTTGTCTTATTAATATAATAAATTATTCTATTTATGAATATTTAATCATTAAATGTAGGTTTATGTTTAGGTTTTGTTAACGTAAATTGTATAGTTTTTAAAATTTAGTACAACTAAAGAAAACAATAATGTCTAGGAGGTGATATGTTCTCATGAATTTTAACGCTAACGCGGTTAGCCGCTATCTGAATAATGCACGTGTCGACACAGGATAGGGTTGCCACAAGAAAAATAATTTATAAAATTGTTTTTCTAACAAATATTTCAATTTCTATTTGAAGCATTAGTTTAGCTAGTCTTTGTAATTATATACAAATGAGTAATCTGTAAATAAATAATTGTTGGTTACTGTGAAAGTGTTTTAATAATTTAATTTGAGTTATTACTGCAATCAATGTCGTTAAGTGAGACCCTTAGTATAGATCTAGTATGAGTATTGACTGGGACAATAACGACGCTTAATGCTACTGTTAAAGATTTAAATTCTCTATAAAATATTTTTAAATTAAGGCAGATACCTTGATTTTTTAAATTACTAATTATAAACCAATTAAAGTAATTTATAAAAAATATATGTCGTAGTTATTGACAACCCTATATCCACAGTATAGGGAATCAATAAAGCGTTCTTCGATGCCGTCACTATATTGCCAGGTTTTATTATAAAAATGAAATTGTTAAATCTAAAATATTAAACTATTTTCCTTGCTATAGCTTTATCAACCTTTAAAGCAGAGCCTGTTACCTACCTTTAGCAGCGTCTATGTTACTTACCTTTTGTATTTTTTCTTAACTTTTAGCGTTCATAAAATAAACGGTAAAACTAAAACTTGTCAAGATAAAGTTCTATATTGCTTCATCTTAACGGGACTACATAATAATACATAATAAAATTTTGAAAATCCCAACTTTAGAAATTGCTAATTTTAAAAATTATATTTTTCATTGATCAATAGCTAATGAAGGCTGTCGCCCGCGACTCCGTCCGTGCGGATTTAAAAAACCTAATGGTTTCAGCAATATCTATGCAGCCTTTCTGGAGGTACCTAAAAACAAGCATCCACCCATCCATCCGTCTAAACATTCGCATTTTTAATATTAGTAAGATTAGGAATTAGAAAGGTTAAATCACAGACTTTAAATCATCTCCTCAGTTATAATAAAAGTCACGAGACACCTAATCATTTTTAATACTTTGAGACTAACCCGTAGTGTAGTAACTTTCGTTTGAACAAAACACATCTTCTAAGAAAATAATCCGGAACTTGCGGGCCCCAGACGAACTGTGTTCCACTGAAATGCACTACTAAAATTGTCCTCACGTGTTTGATATATTACCTACCGGTAGGTAATTTTTAGAACTACGGAATACATCTTGTAATACGCAAATATAATCCTTATGCTCTTACAATAGTGTTTATATTTGTTTATATGTCATCGAAGTATTCCGTCAAAATATTTAAACGTAAACGCATGTGGCAGTGATATATGAAACTCTTAAAATATCTAATAGAGAACTTTAATGTATTTCACTACTCATTTAGTACGCAAAATTACTGGAACATTGTTTGTACAGTAAATTGAACGTCAAACATAATTCTTAAGACATTACTAATTAGTACTTTGATTTGTATTTTATACTAGCTGTCGCCCTTGACAAAAAAAAAACATTAGTCTATGTGTTCTTTCAGACTATGTTCTATATGTATGCCAAATTTCCTTCAGATTCGTTCAGTCGTTCTGGAAATACCTTCAAACATCCATCCATCTATCTAAACATTCGCATTTATCATTTTAGTACGATATATAAGTAAGACACTAAGAAGTCTTAAAGTACCTGTTTTTCTTCTTTAGTCTACTTCTGTCTACCCCATTACAGACAATAAGCGAGAAATTTACATAAAATAACTATTCTATGACAAATGCTACGTTTTAGTAATATTTTATTTAGCGCCATCTATTATATTAAAAGAATATTAAACTGACATTCCTCTGGGTTACCCTAATATAAGCGTTCATTCCACCTTCACGTCAATACTGGATGACCATAATTCCAAGACGTCTTTGCCCCTCTCTTCCCATGTTTCAATTTATCGTTCCTAAAACAAACGAAAATCCACCTTAAGACGTTATGATAACCATTACTTTCCCGTGTACAAATATTTTTATTTATGACTGTAGATCACCTTTGGGGTTTGGTAAGCCTTCGGACCTGCAAGCTATTATTGGGGTCTCGAATAAAGATGGGAATTTCACTCGAACTTCTAATTTGAGAAGAATGTATTTATTTTGCAATAGAAGTTTTGTTTAGGGAATAAAATGTCTTAAGACCCAAAGACTATTTGCAGTAATACATCTTGTAATTTCCGTTTGTAACCTCAATGGGCCGAGGCTATCGATTACGTCGTCTGACCATATATCTTTGTCCCTTGTGCACGTCAAAGCGCACTATATTGACTACACAATTAATAGTACATTGTAAGCCTAGCGCCTGACCTCAATTAAATCTCACTAATATTATACCTAAATATATATAAAAGAAAGTCGTGTTAATTACACTATTTATAACTCAAGAATGATTACACCGATATGGCTGAAAATTGGTGAGGAGGTAGCTTAGAGCCAGGAGACGGACATAGGATACTAGTTTTTTCATTTTTTTTTGTTCGAATTTATGCCTTGAAGAGTTGCTTTCTATTTAAGTTACTAATATTATAAATACGAAAGTTTAGATGGATGTGATGTGGAAAGGCGGGTGGGATACACAAATTATTTTTTTTATATATCCACGCTGACGGAGTCGCGGGCGACAGCTAGTATATTATAAATACAAATTTTTGGATGGTTGGATGGATAAAGGACGTTTTTAAAGTCATCTCCACGCCACGTCACTTACAGTTTAAGTAGAGTCCGAGATTGTATCGTTGTGTGATCATTTCTATCGGCTATCACGCACATAGTTCAATATCTTTATTAGTTGTCATCGTTTCGCATGCAGTGCACAAACGATGACGTCATAACGACTTTAACGCAGCAGTTTGCATCCGTCACAATACTAGATGCTGTAGGGTTGTCACTTAATAGGAAATATATCTTGAATTTTACCGTAGCGTTCTACACTGAAACATCATATAAAAAACTTTTCATTCTTAATAAAAAAAACTATATAATTTGTTTTAGTTAAAGTGTTTGGCCATAAATTACAATATTTTAAATGAATCTCAGGATTTCCATATCTATAGATATGGAAATTAATTACTTATGTGTTATAATAATTCTTTGAAGAAAACAATTTAATATTACACACTTTTAATACTTTTTGAATAATGAATTTATGTCATTTTTGGCAACCCTACAATCGATGTATGCATTGCCAAACTATCTATACAGAGCTGCAGCAATAGGCTTTCAGTGATATATTGCTAGGCGTTTATGTATCGATCTAGACTGTTATTCAAAATAACCTTCGCGTCATATTGTAAAGAATGAAATTCACTTTCCAAGTTCCATTTATTTCCATGAGTATTGATGAAATATATCTGATTAGTTATCAAACTAAAATATTTATATTTTGATTATTTTGACACTTTGTCATTAATATTAACAATGTAAATATTTAATTCCCTCGGTACATAATGTCTAATTAGAGTACCTTCGAAATTAAACACCAAATTATAGCTATAATTTAAAATCAGCAACCATCACAATTATCTAAACTTAGTAGCATCACCTAAACTGTAAGACCCTACCATTGGACACGGCCATTCACCTCATCTCCCCTCAAATACCAACTAAATAGGGAACCAAAATAAATTCCCACCCTCACCCTAATTCGAATCAACGTGAAATATCCCCTTACTTCACCCTACGCGTTGCTATAGCAACCCTCCACCCTCGATGCATCGAACCCCGTAAACATTTCAAATACTGCAGTTTTAGGTTCCCAGACGGCGCGCTTTTAATGTTTTTGGAGCCGCCAGTCTTTTATTGGGTAGTACGATTGCTTTCGCAAACAATGAATAAAGTGTCTGCTCTTTAACACTGAATGGTTCTTAGTTTTTTAAATCTTAGATTATTCGTCATTTATATAAATAATATTTTATATTTAGTGTTGTAGGTATGAGAATAATCTGTGAAATTTTACAAGAATGACTTATTTTAAAATAATGTTCCTTTTTATTATTTTATTATATTTCTAACATTGAATGTTTGTTGTTTCAGGGATGCCGGTTTCCTGAAGATGGCCTCGCGCACCCCGTCCCTTGAGTCGCTGCCCGGTGCCAACTCTATAGGTTCCCTTGAGCGTGGCTCCCTGTCCCCCCTCACTCTGAGCGGCTCGTCGCCTCCCGCGAGCGACTCCGCCGTATGTGACCTCCGCGAATTCGACGGACTCGACACGACCTGCGCTATCTGCCGAGAGACATTTGTCGACCCCAAAGTACTCAACTGCTTCCACACCTTTTGCCGGGGCTGCCTCGAGCGAGAACAGACGCACCCCGAGAAGGTCACTTGCGTAACGTGCCGCGTCGACAGCCTACTCCCTGCTGCAGGAGTTCCAGGACTGCTTACTAACCTTGTCATCGCCGCTGCGGTCGAACAGGACGCCGATCTCCTACCGACAGCGAGACAGACAAGCTCGCCTTCGGCTCGTTGCACGGGCTGCAAATCTAAAGACTTAGACGCCGTAGCTCGCTGCGTCGACTGTGCTAACTTCTTGTGCCCTAACTGCGTCATGGCACACCAATTCATGCATTGCTTCGAGAGCCACCGGGTCCTCAACTTCACGGACCTAAAAGACGACAAGGGGGGTATTCTTGGATCTACAATAATGACAAGCGGGGACAAGACAGCTTTCTGCCCGAGACATAAAAATGATATTTTAAAATACTTCTGCCGCTCATGCTCAGTGCCAGTATGTAAAGAATGTACTCTTATCGAACATCCAGCTACGCTACACGACTGCGAACATTTAGCCGACGCTGGACCTAAGCAATTGGAGCTCATGCAGCAGTCTATCAATGAAGCGAAAACGCGTGCTACTGAGATAAGGCACGTTGTGAAAACAGTGGAACATGCCGCTGGAAAACTTCAAGTTCAGTACCATAAAGCTCAAAATGAAATTAATGATACCTTCCAATTCTACCGTTCTATGCTTGAAGAGCGGAAGCAAGAGTTGTTAAAAGAACTCGAAAGTGTATTCTCGACGAAACAAATAGCATTGACTGTGGTGGGACAAAAGGCTCAGGAGACGGTTGACAAAATTTACCAGACGTGTGACTTTGTGGAGCGACTGACGAAATGCGCTAACATCGCTGAAATTTTGATGTTCAAAAAATTATTAGATAGTAAACTACAAACACTTATGAGTTCAAACCCGGAACAGAGCGTACAAACAGCATGTGAACTTGAATTTGTTTCAAACTATCAAGCCATTCAAGTTGGAGTACGAAACACTTTCGGATACGTCCGTTCCAGCTCCGAAGCAAATATTGGTCCATCCAAGCAACCGCCGATTGCGCGCCCAACGAATGGCTCTTTATTGAATGGAGGGTCATCTTCTAGCAGCAGCAGCGTGAATGGAAGTTCTGGAAGTTTGAACGGAGGAATTCATCTACCAACAGGACTGAACGGTGTCCTCGATCGTCCTTACACTAACGGATTACTTGGCCCTACGAGCCAATCGACGTCACCTTTCGAATCAAACATTATTTCAAAACGATTCAACAGCCCAAACAGTCTTGGGCCTTTCTCTTCTGCGATCGGAGATATCAATCTTAACGGGATCAACCCATACGAGAAATGGTCTAATGGCGGTTGCGACACACTTTTCCCTCCTACCACCGCCGATCCTTACTCTCTATCAAACACTCCACACAACGATCCCATACTTGATTTGACAAGCAAACTTATTTCGACTGCGATTTTCCCGCCGAAGTCACAAATTAAAAGACAAAAGATGATTTATCACTGCAAATTTGGGGAATTCGGAGTCATGGAGGGTCAGTTCACTGAACCAAGCGGCGTAGCTGTAAACGCCCAAAATGACATCATTGTTGCTGATACCAATAATCATCGCATTCAGATATTCGACAAAGAAGGCCGATTTAAATTCCAATTCGGTGAATGTGGAAAACGGGACGGTCAACTTCTTTACCCAAATAGAGTGGCCGTGGTGCGTACATCTGGAGATATCATTGTCACAGAAAGATCACCGACACATCAGATTCAAATATACAATCAATACGGTCAATTCGTTCGTAAATTCGGTGCGAACATCCTTCAACACCCTCGAGGCGTGACAGTCGACAACAAAGGTCGCATCGTTGTCGTCGAGTGCAAAGTTATGCGCGTCATTATATTCGACCAAGTCGGCAACGTTCTACAGAAATTCGGATGCTCAAAACACCTTGAATTCCCCAACGGAGTGGTGGTGAACGATAAACAGGAAATTTTCATTAGTGACAACCGCGCGCATTGCGTTAAAGTTTTCAACTATGAAGGTATTTACTTGAGACAGATCGGAGGCGAGGGAGTAACCAATTACCCGATTGGAGTTGGCATAAATGCGTCAGGAGAGATTTTAATAGCCGACAACCATAACAACTTCAACTTGACAATATTCACTCAGGAAGGACAACTAGTTTCGGCGTTGGAGAGTAAAGTGAAACACGCTCAATGTTTCGATGTAGCGCTCATGGACGATGGTTCCGTCGTGCTGGCCAGCAAGGATTATCGTCTCTACATATATCGCTACGTTCAAGTGCCGCCCATAGGCATGTGAACTACCCGTCCTTACAGGAGATACGAATCCGGCAAAAACAAAACCAAAAAAAAGCTACCATCAAAATCGTAATGTTCACATAATTGATGTTAATAACAGTTCTGGCAATGTGTGTCAATTTTTGATTAGTCGAAGTGGCGTTCCCGGGTGATTTCAAATGGAACTTGTCTTTTGTAAGTGCGTGTGTTGCAGCTGTCTCGATGTGATCAAACAAAATGATGGAATTCCTTAACGTACACTTGACAAGATATCTCTGTATGCATTATTTCAAAACGAAACTGTATTGAGATTAGTTGTAGTATTTGACGTTGTTATTCGAGTATCTATTTCGTATCGAGAAAAGAGATTACTAGGTCGGATATCGGCACGCCAACTGTTCTCAACCCTTATCATTTTTTTTGATCTATTGAATAATATTTTTTCATATCCCATGTCGTTAAATAAGGGACGAATATTAAGGGCATTTGTATTATTTAGCCCATTTGTTGGACCAATATTTTAACTATTAATACTTAAAAATTGTTAGGTGTTAAGCGTGTGATTTTATCGTAATAAGAGAGCATCGAGCGGTATTGTTGTTAGTGGTAAGGTTCTTCGGCACAATGGCACTTCCTGTTTTTAATTAGCACTTATTCTGTGTCGATGGAAATATGATTATGAAAGTAAATAAGAAGTTGTTACATTATTATTAGATAAGTGTTAAATTGATTGAGCTGATATGGACAATGTTTAGTTACTGCCCTCTTTAAATGTAGTTACAAAAAGTCTAGGGATATGTGATGTTAAGGGTTTTATCAATGACAAAGTTGACTGCGGCGTTTCTTGATTACTTGCATCAGTAACTCTCATAGCATCTACTAAAAGACTTACTGATGCAGTCAAAACAAATTTAAATTCAGCATCACCAGGTGGCGCGAATGATCTAAAATTCCAAACTATTGATAGTCTCTGACTTTACCTCGAGTATTAACAAAGCCTTCTACATTATTGTTTAATTTTACGTTATTTTTTTAGTTATTTAATCGGCTGTATTTGCTGTCTTCAACAGCCTATGTCCTGACGTCGTCGTTACCGCCTAGTCACTGAGAACCCACGGACCCGTAAATTCCGCGTCCCGTTGTTTTTTTCTTTAACAAATAGTAACATTTGGTTGATAATAATATTATTGTTCGTTGTGTAGACATGTAGTGTTGGTTTGAGTTCGTAGCATTCGGCCACAATAGTATCTCGTAGAGCACTTAGAAAATGTTCGTCGACGCTAGATTTTTTACTTTTATTGCATTTCATAATTTTGCCGACATTCTGGCGGAATGTAGAAGCATTATTATGCGAATTAGTTGTTCGCTTTTTACTTACTGGAGTGCTGTAACTTGCTCTATATACAAAATAATTATACAATTTGTTATTCTGGTAAGATATTTTTATACGAAAAAAAACAACAATTATTATTATTATTTTTGTAGTAGTAGCATATACGGTGCATGTGTATTGTTTATCTTATTTGTATTACGCTCTTTTTTTATTACATTACCGTGTGTTTGTGTGTTAGCAGAATTATTTTAGTTCGATTTCTTTTAGTTTTGATTTTCTTAGTTAATAATGGTTTTTAGTGTTTTTTTTTATTACTGAATCTATGACAATAATGAGATCTGATGCGATCCTTAATAACTGGATTGATGATTCGTTTTTTTAATTAGTTATTGATCTGCATTACTTAATATTTAGGTTTACGCTTTACGATTCGGTGATATTCTTTATGTTTTTGATTCGACTGTATGTTTTTTTTCTATTTTACATTGAAGCCACGTCTTCAGATGATCGCAGCTCTTTGCACTGTTGTTCAACCGCAATACCTGTTTGACATGTGCCATAAAACCATGTTGTGATTTAATAAGTGATATTTAGTGTTGTTTGTAAATATGTACCATACTCTACTGATTAATACATTATTCATAGGTTATCTAAACCCTTTGTGAACGTCATCCTTTTTACTAATAGAGCAAGTTTTAGTTAACAACAAAAGTGAACTTAAAATTGGACCATAACTGTCCTATTTTTTTATATTTCTATGTTTTGTTAACTATCTTGCACTTATCCCCATTGTAGCATTTGATGTTTTGATGACTTAACTTTTATAATTTGCATTCCACGGTGCATTCAGTCTGCCGCGTCATCAAGACGTGTCTTCGATCCAGTAGTCGAGTACAGGTCGTAAATATCCACTAGATTAGGTGAAATAGAACGTATCATCCAATCTTTAGAGTCTAAATTTCAGTGATTCATCACCAATGATTTTATTATTATAGACTGCCCTGTTCCTAATAAATTGTAACATTTCCTAAGATCGGATGTTTGTGTTGTATTACATTTAATCTACTGCGAATTTAAAGTAAGTCGCTTTAAGATTTGTTTTGCAATTTGTCGTAAACATAACTCTGATCAGTTCTGTGTATCGAATCAACAAAACTGAAATCAATGATTTCTAAACATCTAAAATATCTGGTATATTCCAAAGTTGATTCGATTCATTTAACTGATACAGAACAGCAAAATTATGGAGATTCAAAATAGTTTAGAAATTTTTTATATCGTGAAAATTTAATTGATTGAAAATTCCAAAAAGATTGACAACTTTATTATATTGCTTACAATATTTTCCTGTAATTTTATTGTGATTTTCAATAGTTAAGTTTTTTCGATACCATTACATACGCTTTTACGTAACAGAGATCGATCTAACGTATTATATTTATATTAAGTATAGATTAATGGAAAAACTTTTTACAATAAGATTTGCAAATTGTGACAACTATTCACGTTAATGTAAAAAATGTTATTTGTCAAAATGCTTAATGATTTCTTTTTTAACTGATTCTGACAATAATGAGTTCCATTTCATTTAAATTTAAATTGTTTAAGTTTCATTTATATCCTTAATTTTGATTCTATTAAATAGTCTTGATTAATTTTTTGTGTTTTTTGCATAATACAGGTGTAAGATTTTTTTTTGTACGAGAACTTATTTCATTCTTAAATTGCATTTCTAAAGCTTGAGGACTGATTAAATTTGAAACAATGTTTTTCTCTTTATAATATATTTTGTCGATGTTTGTTGTTATAATTATTATATTTTTTTTTAATTATTTGTATAAACAATTGTTCTTTAAATTAATGTACATCGTTTTGTTTTGAATTATTTTTGTTGTATAATTGCTTTTTTTTATAATAATACCAGTTCATTGCAGTTTTACAGTGTGTTTTATTTTTTTTGCGTTTTCTTTCATTTTGCCCGAGTAGCGCTTCTGGTAGACCATAGATCCTCGATCGTCATTAGTTTAGCAAATCTAAAATAATGGCCGATTGATGAAAATCTTTGTTTGTGTCAAAGGATTCTACTTCCTATAAGAAACAGTTTGTGCCTTATCATGTTTACTATAAAAATCTTTGTCAATGAAAATAATTTCAAAATAAATTTTAATCGCATCCGCTTTCATACAATCCAAAAAAAAATTGCTTACATAAATCCTTTGACACAAACATGTCCTGCAAAAATGGTGATAGACGAGTGTGTGTTTGTGTGAGTATTTTTTTATAAGAGTTCATTAAAACAGTTGGTGTTGGGAACAAAAGTTGGCAAGGATCGTAAGTATCGCTTTATTAGTGTTGTCACGCAAATAGTTACTAGCAACATCTACACCAGAATCATAATAGTTCTACACAACTAATGAACACAAAATTATT
The DNA here is from genome assembly GCF_000836235.2 of Papilio xuthus. NCBI lineage: Eukaryota > Metazoa > Arthropoda > Insecta > Lepidoptera > Papilionidae > Papilio > Papilio xuthus. Next base: position 4,933,476 of record NW_013531700.1, read on the forward strand.
GTACAGACATTAAAAAATTAACTAACAATATTATATGATTGACCTGTAGAATGGGTCCAGTGATCTCAGTGCGGTAGGCGGTAATATTCCAATTCTATAATAATTTTCACTACACAGAGAAACATACTCTTATGAATATAGCCTATAATCTTCGTAATAAGGTCTATTTATATTCTTAAATAAGTGAGAATTGAATCCCTTTTAAGATTTACTTTTTTTATGGGAACTTAACTGATAAATTCCGGGATCAATCTCGGTTATCTTCAGCTCCGCTTTCAAAGATATCGGATGAATCGCTATTCAATAAACCACTACTTCCAAGTCAATTACTATAGGGAACATTTTAATACTAACTAGCACCTATTAGTAAAGTAAGCTCCCATTAGGCTTACATGAAAACTTTATAATTTTATACTGAGCAAATTTTCCTAAGACTAAAAATAAGATTCCAATAACAAAGAGTTTTCAATCAGTTTCAAAAAAAAAACTTTTTAATACAACATTCGAACCATTCATATCCATTTCATTAGATAAATGCTGCTGATCTTTTAAATTTTACATATTAAATACCTTTTTAATTTTGGTCCTTCTATAAATCGCGTTACCGAATTTTAATATTACCAAAATTAAAAAAAAAACATCATAAAATTGACAGTATTGTGGTCTGCAATGATCATTGATGAAATTTCAAGCTTTTGACATCATCAGTTCAACATCATTTGAAATATGCATTTCATTCGCATAAAATCTTAATAAAAATTCCCAGGAAGTGTGTAGAAAACGTTGTATATATTTTAGATTTACGATGTTGGTAGCATTAGTATGTAGATGTTAAGGAAAGCCGGGATGTGTAAGAGTTGGCAAAGAATGATATAATTTTTATTCACGTGGTGTAAGTAAAGTGAGATTGTGTATTTTTATAAAGTAAATTTCGAGGTTGAATGATGATTAAATAAAAAAAAATTCTAAAATGTTAACTAGGCCTGAGGGTTTATTGTTGGAAAGTGGTTGAGGAATTAGAAAATGGAACGTAGATAACGAACCGTTATTCAATATACCATTGCTGTAACTTAATCGTTTATTTTAATCGATAACTATAAATATTGTTTCAAATCATTATAATAACGGTTAAAAAATCACCTGTTAATGTATTCATCATGATAAAATATATTGAAGTCAGCTTGTCAAATTGTATGTGGTTGACAATTTGTCATTTATATATTGTGAAGTAGAGTCGTTGAATTTTTGTAATAAATTAAAACGATAAATTTAATTGATGTTTGTAAATACGATTGTCGATTAAACGTCGAATTAGAGACGAATTACTTAACACACCGCGGTATAATCGTGCTGTCGTTACTCCGCGGTAAGATTGTATTGTCGATATCCCGCGGTACGACAAATAGAGCAGGGTCACGCCAGTACGTTTTATGTCTCATAAACCATATATGTCGGTGATTTTTGATTGTATATGTAATATATATAAATCGCCGCAATCGATAACAATTGCTCAGGAATTGTATTGATTTTCTTGTATTATGTATTTTGATAATTTAAGATATTTTTGATTATTGCTTTTACAGAAATATATTATAAAGCTGCGAAGTTTGTATCGTTGTTAAATTTCATTGATTCGCTGATTGTAATAATTTACGATATATTGCACAGAATGTTGGTATTTCACATGATTTTTTGAGATATTTTTCTTAAACGAAATGCTGATAATTTTATTGCATTTGACTGAGTTGAGTTCGGAGGGAATTTCCAAATTCGACCTAGTGTAAGGGATGTAGGCTTAAGTGGAGCTATAGGAAGCCGAAGAGTTTCGTTTTATGGCTAATGACCTCGTCTCCTGAACACAAAGGGTCAACAATGAGATTGTTAAAGTTAAGATGAGAATTAAAAGCACATATAAGCACAAACCATCCATCCTCAAAGATTACTACGCTGTACATTTTTAAATTTAAATCACGTTTGAATTTATCATACATTTTATTATAAAAAAAATATTTTAATATCGCTTATGTTAGTTGAGAAGTTTGCAAATAATAGTATTTATTTTCCCAATGATGAATAATTTTCTAATGACGATGTTTTTGGAGTTCTTTAGGTGTTTTATATGGTACGGATTCTACTTACATATTAAATTAAGATTTAAAGATATGCTCTCACTGATTATCCTATACGTTACTTTTATCTATTATAATATAAAGGCATTTTATAGTTCTTATGAACCATTTTTCTGTACGAACCGCATCACTTCACTTGTGAATTAGTCTTTGATAAAAGAAGACAAACGGACGTATAGATTAATGTTAGTAATACATTTATAATTTCATCAGGAGTGTTAGATTCATGTGTAAATCGTAAGGTGTGTGATTTTAGTTAATTGTAAAATTTTACGCGCGGAAAGATTCCAAATATAGTTGGTATAGCTAAATGACATATCAAAGTAAAGTTTCTAATTATAAAAAAAAATGTTGGTTTGAGTCGTAAGGGGAATGGTTAGTGATGTTGATGTGATGGGAAGGGGAATGTATTTTACGTTAAGCCACACGACAATACTGACACAAGTTTGGAATATTCATATGTTAAAAAGATTAAAAATATTTAATAGTAAATAGTTTCTTCAGGAACATGACATATCATCCACTTAGTGGTGTCATTGAGGAAATAGATTAAATTTCTATAGGAAATTTGAAAGTTTACGTTTGAGATTTTGAGGTTAGGTAAAATTTAAATACGATGGAAAAGAATGGATAATGTTTAAGCGTAAATTTGGAATCTTTCTTAGTAAGCTAGTCACCAATGGATATGCTTTTAAGTGTTCTAAATGTTATATACAGTACGCATTAAGTCTAACCTTAATTAGTTTGTAACGCTTGAATTGTCCACACACAAATCGATTTTACACATTCAAGTAATGCCATCCTGCCAGTTTTAAGAACACAATGCTTATGAATAAATTTTTAATTATATCCTACTTAGTGTACGAAGTAGCGTGTATTTTTAGACATCGCATTGTGTATGTTAGACTAGTAATAAGGTACACTTTGAGCTTCGAACGTTCTATCACGAATATTTTTTACTGAATGTAAAGTTAATGTTGACATCATCTTCTGTGCTGTTCTATCATTGTAGAGTAAGACTTGAGCTGTAGTCTGCTTCTATATCGACCATCTTAAGGTACTATTCCACTAGATGTTCGCTGAACTTTAAGCGTATGCACTATGTAAATAAGGCCAGTCATTAGAGTAATGACAATTGAATTTCTAATATAAATATTAACTACTGAGACACCATATTGTGCCGTGGCCTTAAATGTAAAGGATAATTTAAAATCCTTTTATGAATATGAAAACTCTAATTTCAATATGTACAGACTTACTGAGTTACAATGAAAGAATCATACAATTATCGTATAAGAGCTGCTTGATCCTGTACGTTGAGAGTTGCAACGTATATACGTAGATTAGATGTTACAGTAGTATTCTATGTAGGTACGCTTTAACTATTCTACTATCTTTGGGTAATTGTTGATTAAAATTATTTCAATTCGTGCATATCTCCCACAGATTTGATACTGTTACCTACATTAGTTAAACTGAGACTGTTCAAATTGTACTCTATCGAGTTTTCTCTAAGGGAAAGGGCTATTTTAGCAGATATTTTTGATACAATGAAGATGATTGGAGGGAATCACGATTTGTAGATAAACTTTGATGTGGTCGGTGAAACTCGATCGAACCAGGCGAGTGTTGCCACTCTTGTGTGGATACATTAAATGTTACTGTAACGAAAAAAAAAAGACAACGTTGTTCTTATATGAAAATGCGATAGTTTTCGCGGATAACTTGTTGTTTTCATATATTCATGATATTTCCTTTATTTTTTGTACTCTTTAGCATTAAGGTTATTATAAACACTATTCAATGTTGAAATCTATAACTGAAAATGTGTGTGTTAAGTGTAAATTAGTTTCCCTGAGTACGTGGCCTTTTCCTTAGACTTCTATGTTCTCCTGTCGTAGCGTTGGGAAAAGTAAAGGAACGGCGAACAGGAAATCGTCGCCTATACTAACATATATCTTTTTGTATCCCTAATATATTTATAATTTCCGCTCTCTGTATACAGTTTACGGTAAACAAACCACGCCGCAATATCCAAGTTAGTTTTGGCCTATGATTTAAGGTATATTAAGGATCATCATTTCTTACTTAGTGTTACGACTCAATTTTAAGACTGATCACAGAAAAAAAAATGAAAAAGTAAAAAAAAATCCGAAACTATTGTTTTTCATTGGTTATTAAGGTAGACACTGTCCATGCTTTTTATATCTTCGTGTAATAAATCGATAATTCAGGTAGTGATTAGAGATTTTGATAGCCAAATTGTGAAAGGCGAATATCGATTTGTTGCACGAAGCTAGTGATGTCACATTTGATATTCTCGTCTCCTCGATACTTTCCTGTCTTCTGCTCGAAAGACGATGCTTAAAATCGATATCGATAACGCCGTGGTAATGTTGACTTCATGAATGTTGACGTTACTGTTGAAATTGATTGGAAAATTTGAGAAAAAAAAGAAAAATACTATTTGTTGCCAAAGTGTTGTTAGGGATAAAACGTCTAGTTATAAAAATCGGTTGTCACGTACATTAAGTTGTTCTTGGGTGGTTTGATTAAGGAGAGAAAGTTGAAAAATATTTCCAATTATATATTTTTTCATAAAAAAACTTGATTGCTAATCGATATTTAAGGTTTATATCTGTGTAGGAATTTAAATTTAAAGTGTGGTAAACGTATCATTGCCGCGATTGTACTGTGAAATGTAAGTTACCAGTACGGACGCTAACAGCACGGACAAACAGACATATCGTGGCAATGTATCTAGTTATTTAGTGTTCATGTTATATTAAATATTAATCAGTTTGAATAATAAAGTCCCACCCGTTTCCGTCTGCACATTCAACCCGCTTCATATCATCTGTCCAAGTCACGTTGTAACTGGAGTTAAGTTGTTGAAATCTAATTTATTGCTAATTTATTTTATACTTATTGCGGCGCTAGTCAGACATGTTTTCGGATTAGATTAGTCCTAAGTTTCTTTTTATTTTCATTAGTTTAGTCTCGACTAACTTCTTTGTGCTCATTAGGATAATATTTCTGTTTTCGCGAAGTTTCGTATCGCTTTTCTCTAGTCATCTTCCTACACTGGATATGTGTCCGTATGTTTTTCCCTGAATGAATAGGGTTTCATAAGTCTGTTATGTTTCTGAAACATACTTTTTTTTTAAATTAAATTTATTTCTTTTGGATTCAATATCTTATGTTATAGACTAATTTATCTTTTACTTTGTCTGGTTCAATTTAAACAAAACTTATTCATTATTTCTATCTTAGTTTAGGTTTTTATTTTTAAATAAGCTCCATATAGGAAATTGTTTTTGTGTTTTTTTTAATTAAAATGTTAGTGTATTTTGATTCAATACGCACATTAAAAAAATTCAAAACTGAATCGCTTGTATGTATCTTTATGTTTTTTTTATATCTTAACAGTTAAAAGCAATTCTTTCAAGTTAACTATGCTTATTCAAATTCCCGGATTTTGGATGAACTAATGAACATTCCAGTGTTTTTTTTTACTTAACCTTGTTAATGGTTTATTTGTTTGAATATTCTACAATGTGGGTTGAACTTCTAAACAGTAACTACCGTAAGTTCGTATACTTGCGATTCTATCAGACTCGATACTCATACTTGTTACTTAGGTCTTAATTAAGTTAGATATTAAGGATTGATAAATAATATCGGACGATAAATTTACTTGTATGTTGTATTAAAACGATGAACACGAAATAAAGAAAGTGGTTTGAAACGTTCGTTTTATTTAATCCTCCTAATTAGTAAACAATCTTATTAACATAAATGCGAAAGTTGGTTGTATGGATGGATGAATTTTGGCGCATATGTAGAAGATAGTCTAGAACAACACATACCGCGAGGATGGAGTCGCGGGCAACAGCTAGTTAATCATTTAATAAAGGTTTTAAATAAGTCACCAAATCTAAACTTGATGATTATGACTTGCTTAATAATAAACATAGCCTTTTGGTAAGGTAGTAGATATTAGATAGACTTATGATAAGAAAAAACTATGCCTATTTAAGTAAAAGACACGGTTTGAACAGATGAAAGAAAAATAAGTTAATACAACTTAGCTGTAAGCCAACTGAAGGCAGGCGTGAAGTGGAAGCGATTCCGCGTTTCGTCTGATGAGTGTGCGTCCCGGAGGCCTAATTAAGTTCTCTTTCCCTTTTCCCCCTTTTTCTTAAGGAAAGGATGGGAAGTGGAAGTGGACTTTCCGGATGAGAGGATGCATGGAAAGGGAAATTATTTTATTTCTGTGCATCCTTTCCTCCGTCGATTAAAGGTAGGTAACGCATATGCAATTGCGTATGTCTATGGACAACGGTCTCTTCGCTATTTCAGCGATTTCGGGTGGCCGCTCGCTCGTTTGCCACCTTATGATATAAAAAAAGCCTGTATCCTGCCGATCGAAGTTGCTGCTTCCGTTACCTGTAAACAAAAAGGTAAATATAAAGTAAATATTAAAACAAACAGTAAGTACATAAATATCAAATAAAACAAACTATAAATAGCGCCATCTAGCGCTTGCGTTTGAACCTATCAGAACTGAGTACAAAATTGTTATGCCATTTTTTTCACAAAGTATTTACAATAAATAAAATGTTATTAGTAACCAGATTATATTATTCAACGCAGAAAATCAATTGGGTACATTTAATATAAATGCATTTTAAATTCCTAGATTCATTTGAACTTATCAATTAAGGTGGAGAATGTGCTTAACCATGTATTTAAATAACCAAGTAAATAAACACCCTAAAGGCAACATAACTAAAGAATCATAACCAACTAAAGTTACTTCCGAAATCTTATAACTATAGTTTAACACAATCAGTGCGTTTCTTTTCTCGTCAGTGCTGGTCACGCTTCTCGCTGACTCGGATTAACGTGACGTCAGTTTCCAGAAAAGTTGACACATTTCATGTGTCAGATTCTTCTTCATTTTTCATGTCCACTTCTACGGCATCTGACTAAAAATCGTAGCAAATTTTACTTCGAATTTTTCAATATTTTAAAAGCATATTCTATATTTTCACAACAAAAGTATTAAAATGACGAAGTTAATATTTAAGATGCAACATTTAAAACTCGTCTCTAAAAACAGTACTGAAAAGTAAATAGCAAAAGTAATTTCATTTTTCAATTTAACTTACACCAAACAAGCAAGGTAGAGAGGAAAGGAAAATATGGCGGCGGAAACTTGGCACAAATAAATTTAAATGTAAATATCCTATTCGCGAACATTTCAAAGTTCCACAAACATATTCCCTTTAGAAGCTACGCCGTAGCACTTCAGCCGTCGGGTCATGAATTTCGAAGGCCGTAGCCGCTACGCTACGCCGCGCTACATTGATACGGTATGTCGTAGAAACGTAGCGCGGCGTAGCACTGGCCGTTGGGTTTTTAAGATGTTTTTATTGCTTTGAAAATGATCCTACATGTAATATGTCGAACTTTTATTTACTACAGTAGTAAAGAAGTCAAGTACACTAGACAACTACGTAAGAGAGCACACATTTCAACGAAATTATACTACGTAATCCAGACAAGACATACAAATAAAACAAAAAATTAATTAAAGTACAATATAATGCATAGAAATCTAAGTATATAATATGTTATTCGCTAGTAAAAGAGCTTTCTAAGATCAAAGAATTGTGAAAATCTGTCCAGAGTTTATTTTGAATAATGAAATCCGATCTCTTATATTATTACGTACTATTGTACACTATAATCCTTTGAATATTTTTTGTGGATTGCTGGACCCTACGGATTTTAATTTAAAATGAACCCTAGTTAATTAAAATTGCCGTCCAAAAATATCAAAAGTCCCTTTGGGTTCAGATGTAAACGTGGGGGATGTTATATTGATTTTGCTATAGCCGCAGAGTTCCCGGGGGAAAACTATCGATCGATCACCTTTGCTGCTCGCGTGTTTGTTTACATGTTACAGCGAAATTGTACACACTGGCATTTAGACAAATGTCAGTATCAGTATGAGTAATAATGATTATTTTAAATTAACTTCATTTTATCGCTTATAGGTTCATCTTATATTTATTTTATTATAAAAATAACCAGCATAAATTTATTTAAATTAAATCACAAGTCAGAACTTATTAAGAGTGTAATTTTAAAAAGTATGGTTAGTCTACTAGAGAGTGTCGGTGGCTCAGTGGCCAAGCACTTGACTTGCAATCTGCAGGTCCTGGGTTCGAATCCCGCCATGTACCAATGTGTTTTTCGCTTTCCGATTTACATATGTACATTTATCCGACGTTCTTACGGTGAAGGATAACATCGTGATGCAACCTGCACACATCTGAGAAGAAATTCAAAGATGCATATGTGTGAAGTCAACCAACCCGCACTTGGCCAGCGTGATTGACTATGACCTAATCACCCTTAACTTAGGGTAGGCTCCGAGCCCCTCGGTGGGGACGTATAGCGAGCTGATGATGATGATGGTTAGTCTAGTATTTAGACGTTTTAATCTTTAAATAGTTTGATAATATACATATAGTCGGCCGTGTTTACATAACGATGTATGTACAGTACATATATAATTGCATTATATGATTGTGAAGGAGGTTAAAGGTTAAAATTCCGCAATTTAAATAAATTATTAAATGCAAAATTACATAGATATTCATAAAATAATCTCAATTTATATATTCTATAAAATCTCAATTGTCTAATAGAGTTTTATTAACTGAAATTTACTTTTCATTCGAAGTTCAAATGAAAACCAAAGTTGAACATTGTTAATGCATCAGTGGATAGAATATTAAAACCATTGCAGGGGTGAGAAATGTTATTTTATGGGGTACTTTGAAGGGACTCAATCTAAGCAAGGGATCTCGTTAAGCTACGATATTTATTACTAATATTAAAGATGCGTATGTTTGGATGGATGTTTGTTCGTAGATACCTCGAGAACGGCTGCACAAATCTGACTGAAATTTGGCACAGATATAGAACTGGAAGAACACGTGGGCTATTATTTAATTATTTTTTTTAATTCCCCGCGCAAGGAGTCCTGGGCGTCAACTAGTAGTAATCCTTTCGTTCCCCATACGTTCCGTAAAATATAATTTTGGCTAGGCAATAGAATAGTGCAGTGTAATATAACTTTTATATAATATCATAGTTGGGTCGAATCGGCTATTCGTGCAACAGATGTGTTACGTCTACCACTTTTAAATGGTATTTCATTTTACATACTTAGAAAGAAAAGTAAAGTGCATACCAAAAAAAGAAGTAAAATTTGAATTTGATTTGATTAAGCAATTACGTGACAAGAAGTGGACAGTTAATTTTCATATGGATTACAACAAATAAAAACGTAAATACGGTAACAATACATATTTTTGAAAGGTTGATATTGACTAGTAATAGAAATCAATGTAATCTCAATCTTATTACTCATAGTATAAAACTGCTTGTTGCTTACCGGAGTTAAATAAATTGAGTCCTATCATATCGGATGTTAGTGCTTTCGGGGCTACGTCGAATTTGATGGGGTTCAATGGCAGGCGGCTATCGATTCGTGAAATGCAGACGATGCTATAGCGACATGTATTAACAGGTACAGGCAGGGTTGTCACTACCAGACATATTACATATACAGTATGTTCCAGAAATCAAATTAAAAATGTTTTTTTTTTCAAAATCACAACACTATTTTAATTCTTCTAATATTTGCAAAAGTTATGATATAAATTTAACACCTTCAGTGGTGACTGAAAATTATAGTGGCATGCAACGTGTTAACCGATCATACATAAACAAAAAACAGAACAGAACCGATCATACTGTACAACAAATATACTGTTGTGCAATTATTCAGGTTTAATCACAACAATAATATTTATTACACTCTATTATTACTATACTGTCATCCTTTTCATGTTCTTTAAAAAGAAAATAAAACAATAAAATGTTTTAAAACAAGTTTTATTGCAATTGAAACACTCGGTAGCAAAGAGAAAGTAGTACAACCCCGCGGTATTAACATTTCGCAATGTGTCTGGCTTCGGACAGCGTAGATGTGTTAAGTGTAGCAAGACAAACTTGCTTTAAAATAATCTAATCACAGGAACTATAATACTAAACAATTTTAACCTTTTTTTAACTTGTTATTCTACGATGCTACGAGCCTGAGCTACGGCGTAGCAGATGAAAGGAGAACACAGCAATTCAATACTTTTACTTTATTATTGTTCGTGTATTCTTTATTCCAATTTATGGTTATTCGTAAACAGTGAATTCATACGTCAGGGAGCATCAAATTGGATTGAAGTGTGGACCGCGTTATGCAATCCGAAGCATAACAAATATTCAACGCGCAATTTATTGCTTAATCAAATACATGCTTTATTTCTTATCAAATAAAGTTCAAAGACCAATGTATAGTAAGCCTATGGGTGCAAACATAATTCGGTTGAACGTACCAATAACTCGGTTTGTACCTTGACAAATTTAAATATGCGGTTGGGAAACTATTGGTAAATATTATTGAAACTTAACATAAGGTTTTAAAGTTGAAATTTGTAAGTTATAATTTTACTGATGTGTTGTTATAAGCAATATCCGGACAAGCGAATGATGTTTATTGATTATGCAATCATAATTAGTGTCTGGAATTGAGGATAGATAGTTTATGCAGTGGATAGCAACAATAGTCATGTAAGATTAATAACTATTTCGCGATTCATTGCTCCTATAAGCGGCAACATTAAGCCTCTAACCATTGGTTTCCGAGCCCAAAATCTGTGTAAAAAATACATCGTCATCCTTTTCATTACCTCTGACAAAACAATATGAGGTATACGGGTTTGGTCTCAAAAACCCACAATAAGTAAATAAAGATATTTGCAGTATTACTCTTTTACTAGTAAAAAAAATATAAAACATACACTTATCTCTGTTTCTTTCACGGCGAATGAAAGGGATATGAATATATTTCGTACTTATTTCGAGATAAAGTCATGGAAACTTGCAAAAAATCTACCAACTTTTAATACCAGAAATAATTTTCTAGCTCTGAAACGTTCAATCAATTTCCATTTTATAATTTTAAATGAAATAATATTACCTTCATTTATCATTATTGAAAGTTAACAAAGAAAGCAATAAACATGAACCAACAATCCGGCAGCCGCGACTGTTGCTATGAGATAGTTCGTAAGCCGCACGCCGAGCGCGCGCTTATTCTGAGGTTATATGCAATATTATTTAACAATGCAATTTCAATTTAAATATTAAATCAAATCAAACCTTTACACTTTCAATACTAAATTTTATACTAGTGTTACGTCAGTGGAAACGCACCTTAACTCTTTGATATTCGAAACATCGTATTAACGCGACTGCGGTCTGTCAATCGATATAGTCTGGGGTCCGGACCCCAATGCGCTCTCAAACAGGGATACGTACATTTCAATTTGGGGAGTGCATGACTCGTAAATTGCAATACCAAAGTATAAAGAACATAGACAACTAAATTAAAACCAGAGGACGTACCTACCAGACTGAAATCGTTGATTTGAATGGCGATTTTGAGCCTATGTAGTCTGTATCAAACTTTAGGGCTATATAAATTAATTTGGTGATATTTTTAGTTAATTAGCTTATGATTTAGACATTACAATTTAATTTATTATTTAGAAAACTGAAAGATTTACCAAAGAGTTCTAATTACTTATAGTTAACGTATCTCTGGAAAGAGACATACTTCATGATAATGTCCAAATAGCGGTAAGATTATACAGTTTTTTTCTAATATGTTTTCGAAAAGTTTGTGATTCAAACATACATTTTAACAGTGGTAGAGCCCGCTTTAATATCATCGCACGAATTGGCCCGGCACGCCCGGTGAAATACCACGACCACACAGAAGACAGGCGTCAAGTGGAAGCAATTCCGCGTGCAGTCTGATGAGTGTGCGTCCCGGAGGCCTAATTTAGTCCTCTTTCCCTTCCCACCCTTTTCCTTATAAGGAAAGGATGGGAAGTGGAAGTGGACTTTTCGGATGAGAGGATGCATGGAAATGTTTTCTTTCTGTGCATCCTCTCCTCCGTCGATTAAAGGTAGGCAACGCATATGCAATAGCGTATGTCTATGGGCAACGGTCACTTCGCTATTTCAGCGATTTCAAGTGCTTGCTCGTTTGCCACCTTATGATAAAAAATAATATCCTAAGTCTAATGTTATGTTTTACCATGTCATTACGTATAACTCTGTGGACGTCACTTAATGTACGCAGAGTGCAAATTAACAAAACTCATCATGGCGCTAGTGTGTTTTGAATTTTGATGTAGTAGTCCATTAAAAAGTATCTAATTGTACATTGTTTAAACATACATTTTGGGTGTGAATCCTTTGAAATGTTTAATTGCTTAATACTTAGTTTCAAACATTATTTGTAAGACATAGAAACGCTTAATATCAAAAATAAAAAGACCTAACAATTCATTCATATACTTGCTATCTCTTTCTAATCCCTTCGGGAAATAAGCTGTGTTTTTTCTCTCTCTCGGCAACTTTACTTTTCTAATCAAACACTACATTTTATCGGCAGTAAAACTGTACAAATTCGGAGGCAATCTGTCTATCGTATGTCACCGTTAGATAGCAAACAACGTCAATTTCTAATCATACTAAGCTATATATTTAATACACAGTAAATTGTGAACGGAACGAATCACAAAATGATATGTCATCTCTAACCATTTTATAATTATCCTGGTCAAATTATCAAATTATAATTTTCTATTTTCCCGTGTTAAGTTAAAGCTAAGTAAGAATCAAATATTTGGTTTGTTAGAAAATTTTTTCCAAAATCGTTATCAAAAGGAAAAATAGATTTGTTATGAGGAAAGGTAGGATACACTTCAGTTTATGCTATGGTAGCTAGTGATATTATAAACTGACGTTTTTTATAATGCAACGGTTACTCTTCTACAACATGTTTACTCCGCTAGAGACTGGGCCACGGGGAAAATAAAGAGGCGTAAGAAAAAATGTTTGATCGAACTTACATTGAACCAATTTTGTCTTTTATCGGATTGGGGATTTTCGTTATAAACGCCTGTTGTTTTTTCCTCTGAAAACATGTAATTATTTGAAGCCGACAACGACAGCTAGATGACTTTAGACAACTTTACATTATTATTATGTCAACTTATGAAACCACTTATTAAAATGTCAACATTTATGTCTCCACACTAATCAATCTGACACTTGATTTGGTAACGATAACGCGCCATTTGCTCTTAATGATTGTAAGTAATAATATCTAAAAAGAGTTATACGCTTTATTGAATAAATATATTTTTGATAAAGATATATGTAACATAATAAATGAAACTTTATTACCTTCTCGCGTCGAAGTTCCATCTTTAATTAAGCATTTTATTGTTCATTTTATTGACACTTCTAGTTACGAATCGCGAAATAGAATTGTTTGATTTATCGTTGGTACTGACGAAAGATTTCTTCAAACATTTGTCAATAACTAGAAATTTATCTTTACAATTCAAACTCAACACAAGACAAGCTCCATCATTACGTCAAAACACATAACTTAAGATCGTAATCGAGGCCATGAATGGAACTAACGTTCATTTGTTTATTTAATTTCTGTATTAGATTGAAACAAACTATAGTACTATACATATTTTTTGCAGTTTGCTCTAATTTCTTTTTTTGATACGTTCATTATTGTATAGTTTATTCTTTCTAGAAGTTTCTAGTAAAAGTACGTGATCGTTGGACGATTGCTTAAGTTTTACGACCGATAAAAGTAAGTGCTTATTAAGTAAACTAGTTGAGTAACTGCTGTTTGCGGCTTTTATATCTAACGAATTAACGACTTGAGATGCCTTTTTGTTTTTCCTTCAAATATAATTTATACAGAGTGATCAAAAAGTGATATGATGATGATAATTTATAAAGGATGTTTAATAAATCCTCGAAAAAGTTAGTGTACATCTTCTTAAGGTGCCTTTCTAACTAGCGGTTCTGACGGCCAGTTTTCCATATTTATATGTCGCTTACGAAACAGTAATTCTCGCAATTCCTGTTAACATCATACAATAGTGCACGTGATTTCTTCCACGTAAAGTTAAAAAAAAATCTGGTAAGAAATAAAGCATAATAATAAAATATACGGGATGTATTATAGCATGTAGCTTCCCAACTGTGAAAGAATTTATCATATCGGTTCAGTAATTTAGGAATCAATTCAATGCAAAACAATCAAAATTTTCCTCTTTATATCTTTCTATCTAGTTCTAATATTGGTCTAAAAATTACGAATACAAAATTACATGTTATTCTAGAATCCACAATATTTTGATAATTTTAATTGTGTTGGCATTATATTAATTAATTCTATTAAAGACTGATTTTAATTAGAGTTGCCAAAAACAAAACAATAATAAAAAAAATAATTTCATATTTTTTTATTATAATTACGTCAGAACAAACAAACTCTTCGTTATATGTGGATCGATCTTGACACAAAAAACCTGTTCCCTTTGTATTATTCCAAACGAAAGAATATTTTTATTTATACTCGTGTTTATTTCAATGCCTCTCAGTAATGAGGTGGTACAGTCGCGAGCAACACTTCGGGTACAATCGCCATCATTAATTGTTCGCCACTTGTCCATTTTTTTTCAACCAGTATTTCTTTGTTCTTTTTATATCACCTATCAAGAACTCCTTGCACGTGGAACTTTTTATCTTTTTTATTCTTTTTGAACGAACGTGTCAAGGAGTTTTCGTCTTATGTGTTTTAGACCTACTGTTATATAGTACAGTAACTATTTCAGTTAAAAAAAAAAAACTTTTTGTGTTATATGTTCATGAGGTACAGTAGCGCAGTTGTAAATCGATTTACTGGACCGGAACAGAATTTACGAGTCCATGTTCAATCGCCGGAATGTACCAATGTATTATTCAATTTCATATGTACATTTATTCGACGTTGTTACAGTAAAAGAAAACATCGCGAAGCAACTTGCACATATCTGTGAAGATTCAAAGATACGTGTGAAGTCAAGACATGGTCCAGCATGGTTGACTATGGCCTAATCACCTCTAACTTGAGTAGACTTTGAGTCCCTCTCTTGGGGCATTTATGACATCTGATAATTAATAACAAAAACCACGCAAGTTTCAGATATGAACGTGAGCAAAATAAGAGTACTTATATCTTTAAAATCTAGTAATATATTGGCTATTTTAGATATTATCAAAGAGATATCGCGCTTGTATACCTACAATACGTATTTTAATGCGGCACCACATAGAATCTTTGAGATGTTATCGAGTGAAGAGAGGATAGTTTGATAAACGTTCCGATATAACCATTCTATCCTATAATAATAAAATGTATGGTGCATTTTTCTAAAAAAAAAATATTTTTCAGTCACATCTTTTATTTTAAATCTTACTAATATTATAAATAGTGTTTAATTAGATGGATGTGTGTTAGAAGATATATCCAGATCGGCTCCATAGTTTGGAAAATTTCGCATAGATGTAGAACACAATCTGGTAGAACACATAGGCTATATAGCTATAGGGTCGCGTTCAATAGTTAGTTAAATAAAATCCCATATAAAATACTCTTGTAACAAAAATTATTTCCACTCTATCTTGTAACACTTCAACAGAACATATTGTCATCCTTTTCACTCTTTATTTAAAGAACAGAGATACATTAAAAGTTTATGGTTATATCTTTGTTACTCTGCTGGTTCTAATTAATACTACTAAAAATCCATAGTTGCGTAACAAACCTACCTTTATCCAACTTTATCGAGTTTTGTGAGTGAATTACAATCTAACGTAAGAGGATTATCGTGAGCTAGGCTGACAAGCGTACATCACTACACAATCAATTTGAGATTATTTTAATTAGAAATATAGATTATAATTGGTATTGCATAATCAAATGTTAATAGCTATTTCATACATTAAACAACATCCAAGATAAGAAATAAAATTGTGGATGTCAACAGGAAAAGAAAATGTTGAATTTTTGTGCAAGTTTACTTAAGACTCAACGCAACAACCATTCCAAACTGATAAAAATATGCCCCTTGAGGAGCTAGCTAGTAAGCTAGTAAGCTAGCCTAGATGCAATCTTGACCACCGTCTACGCATGTCTTAAATGAGTCAACTTCAAACATAAGGACAACATGGCGACATTGTAAAGGGAAGTTCAATCATCACACGAAACGGTTTGCAATTCACATAAAATAAATCCCTTAGTAAACTCAATCTGTATGCACTCCCCCCGATTGAAATGCAGATGCACAGACCACCCCACTAGACGGCCGTATCGATTGTGTTTACTGCTCACCCCGTACATGCTTGTTATCAAATATGACGGAACAACGTCAATGTTTTGGACACAACGCAACGGTCGACCAATGCAATAGTGATGGGAAGCACCACAAAGCCAACATTATCGATATCCATAAGTTTTATCGACACAAACGAACCTTTTGTGTTTACGTTTTTTTTTACAATTATTATATTTTTATATTTAGAAAGAATTTCGAATGTTCTTTTACTTATACAAAATCAATTTATTCAAATATACTTTCCTTTCTTGCCGTTTGTTAGACTGTTTTATTTCACTATTTCATTAACTAAATTATCTTATAAATTCGATTTAATGCTTTTTCCTTTATTTTCAAAAAATAAATGTAAATAAAAAAGTGATTGTACCTCTATGGAATTAACGGGAAAAATTCGAATCAAAAGAATAGCTTTCTTTAAAATCTGTCAAGGCATACAATGTATAAAAGCAAACAAAGGAACAAACTTATACACAGCCACTAAAACATCGGGGCAATCGTGTAAAGTTAACAATATTAACGAAAACATAAGAGTAACGAGAGACTGAAGCATACTAACTACAGATCTAAAATTCATCATCAGCTATCCCATACATCCCCACCGAGGGTCTCGAAGCTTACCCTAAGTTAAGGGTGATTACGCCATAGTCAACCACGCTGGCCAAGTGCGGGTTGGTTGACTTCACAGATATCTTTGAACTTCTTTTCAGATATGTCCATGTCGCATCACGATGTTTTCCTTCGCCTTAAGAACATTGGATAATTGTACATATGTAAATCGGAAATCGAAAAACACATTGGTACATGGCGGGATTCGAACCCAGGATATGCAGATTGCAAGTCAAGTGCTTGACCACTGAGCCACCGACGCTCTGTATTACATTAATGAAATCATTGAATATTCAAATGTTTGATGTTGGTAATTTCAACCACTAATTACATTCCCTAATTTACAAATTGCATTGCTTTACACCTGATCATTTCAGCACCGAAAACATTGTCGTCTCACTTATTATCTTTATAAATATAGAGATAGCAACATGTTTTTGTACGAAGTGAAAAACAATGGAAACTCTCCGTTAGGATTAAACTAAATACTGTAGCATTAATATCAAACTAGATTGTACTAAATTGCATATAATTATTTAAATTAGCAAGCAATTGATACGTTGAGCTCAAATTGATTTATGTTAATTTAAAGTGAAATTGCTATAGCTATTACTCCGTTTAAACGGAATAAAAAACACATAATTAGTAGCCTATGTGTTCTACCAGACTATGTTCTACATCTGTGCAAAATTTTATTAAGATCCATGCAGCCGTTTTGGAAGTACCTTCATACAAACATCCATCCAAACATTCGCATGTATAATGTTAGTAAGACTGTCAGAGGATCTCACTCGATGCCAATGTGTCAACAGCATTACGCTACCATAATATTAGAACTGATTTTCTCCATATTGAATTTATTTAGGGGACTATTCTGTAAGTGTTCGATATATATTTTTTTACAATAACTACATTTCACTTAAATTGTTTATTTTTGCATTTATAATACAATATAAAAAAAACACACACGCACACACACAAACAAAAGAAGACTATTACAACATATTTAATCTCCTGATCAGGGGATAATCGAATATTTATGACAATTGCCTTCGTTCTTAAACATACACTAGAAATATAATACAAGCAAGTCCAGATAAATTACATTAAATCAACTTTTTTTTAGTTTTTGTAACATTTACCACCAAAAACGCATGTATTTAATTCACATTTTTATTTACGTACCATGTTTTTTTAAATATTTTTTTTAAAGAAAGCATTCATCTCTTGCATTTTTACATAAACATTCGATGGTAATAAGTAAGCAAGGAAAAAAGGTACTAAAATCTAAACAAGTAACAGACCTTACTAGATTTACTAAAACATATGTGACATTTCGTAAAATATCGTACGACATGAGAATATCCCACCACTACAAATCACAGGCACTCGAGTCGACTATGAGTTGGGTTAATTTACACTTAGCGGCGTGCGCGCGACGTGAGCAGATTAAAGCGATCATATACGTTTATTGACAAACGTAACATACGAGCTATACTTTAATCTATAATAAGAAACTGCATTTAAAAGGTTAAACGACAATTACATATATTTGATTTAAAACATAACATGACGCTAAAATTGGACTTTTCTTGAATCAGAAAGGAATTTTTTCGGTTAAAGACAGGATTATGTGTGATTTTGAAACAATAAAACCACTTCGAAAACCATGTTAAAGTACATTATCGTGACTGTCATTTCCAAAAGTAGACATAAAACTTTTACCCAAAATGTACCAACCCTTTGCCTGCCAACCGTAACCTATGACGTAACCGTAAACTGATGACATAAGTTTATGGCCTTATAAGTATTTTTATCACTCACAGTACCTTCTGTATTGATTTTCGAAGTACATAGACTCGTGCGTCCAATTGTTATGCAGATGTTGGTACATGGATGCAAGGGGCATTCGCGAGGGCAGCACCCTCGCAGACAGGTATCGATTTTTGTGTTCCCTGCTCACCCCTTGTATGTCGGTGCTGTTATTATTAAATATAAACGTCGTCGGATATTGGTTGTGGTGTGTCGAATTTAAGAGTGCGAATGTTCGAGATAGTATAAGCACTCAACGAAAATTTTTTATATTCATTTTTCGGCGGTTCTAGTGTTTTGGTTTGTAAAATAATTATCTATAACATAATAATCATACTAATATTATAAATGCGAATGTTAAGATGGATGGCAGAGATGTAGAACATAGTCTGACAAACACAAAGCCTACTAAATACTGCGCGGACAGATTCGCGAGCAACAGCTTGTATCATACGATTTATGAAAACACACCTCTTGCGAGACTGATAATCAAAGCATAAATATACACTTATTTAAAAAAAAACATTTCCAGTCTGATCGTGGTTTATCCAGCAGGAAACTAATTACAGAACTCAGACATTCATTTTACAACTGAAAGGGCTTTGAAGGGGAAGCGTGAAACGTAATTTATGTGTCTGAGAAATTTCCTAGACTGAAAGTGGACTCAAAGGATCGGTAACGCAATAAAATGCAGACGACGGCGGAACATAAACTTGAAGTCTAGTCATATCTACCACTATCTAAACAACTGTATAAAAACATTAGCTGTCGCCCGCAACTTTGTCTGAACGGAATTGAAGAAAAACTTAGTTACTAGCTTATGTGTTCTTTCAGACTATGTTCTATATCTATGCCTAATTTCAGCGAGATCAGCACAGAAAATCATACAGCCGTTCTGGAGATACATTCAAACATCCATCCATCCAAACATTCGCATTTATAATAATAGTAAAACTTTCTATTTGAATAGTAGATAATAAATGTATTTGTTTACAAAGGTCTAATTCTTAGTAGCTTTTATAAAGCTTGTATAAAATATGAGGAACAATTAATTTAGTTAAAAATGTGAAAAATAAACTGAGTAACGCGTTTGTTTACGTTGTGAAGGTTCGGGAAGTGGCTGTAGCGGCTACAGGTGCCGATCGATGCGTCGCGACGCCTGCCCTCCCTGCCCTCTCGCGCCCTCCCGCGCCTTCTAAAGCCCTCCGCGGCCCTCTCTACTGCGCCCTTCCGGACACATCTAATGCAACGATCCCTTTTGAAGTATTGAAATGTCTACGGACTGTTACTTAAAGGTCAATCAAAAAAATACAAAACTTTTACTTAACTGGTTTGATATAACACTCGATAATATATCTTGAAGGTCAAATAGGATTTTAAATATTAGCTAATATTATTTCATCTTAAATCAGTATTAAAAGGTTAAAAAAAATACTACGACCAGTGTTTTGGTATATCAGCGGTACTTTCACATCAGACACGTCTAAACACTTGTCAAAAAACTCAACAAACCTGAAAAGTGTATAATGCTGAGTCATCGATCCTACACATGCAGTCACGCACACAGCAGCGTCGCGTCTGGCCAAATAAAACAAAACGCACCCCCAACCCCCGGCCGTCTAGTCGCTAGACAACAAAGACTGAAATCCCAATCTTTCCGGGTTGTTCTTTCAAAGCAATATCACCTCTAACTTTATACAATAGAGTCCAAAGTGACCGCACATTCTCTCGGTTTAGGAAGCAATGTGTTAAGTGATGTTGCAGTTAATTGCGACCATTTTATGCTATAGGACGAGGTGCAGAAGGAACGCTATGCAAACGTTTTTTAAACATAAATCGACCCATCCGACGAAGAGTTATTCAGTTAGATATCTTAAAAAAATAACATTATTGCAAAATGCACTAAATTATAATCGGTGGCAAAATTTGAGAAATATATTTGAGAAAAATTTATTAGTTTTTCTTCTTTTCACATATTGACAAAACTGAAATGTCATAGTTACAAGCAAAGATACGAACTGAGGAAGACTGTTATGATAAAAACAACTGCCACCTACGACTCCATTCACACGGGATTAAAAAATATATATTTAACTATTGTCCTACTACACTTTGTTATATATTTATCCAAAATGTCAGCGAAATCTATGCAGCTGGTCTAGAAATACCTTCTAACAAACATCCATCCATTCATCTAAACATTCGCATTTATAATATTAGTATATTTTTTAACAGTGGTAGAGCCCGCTTTAAAATCTTCGCACGAATCGGCCCGGCTCGCCCGGTGAAATACCACGACCACACAGAAGGCAGGCGTGAAGTGGAAGAAATTCCGCGTTTCGTCTGATGAGTGTGCGTCCCGGAGGCCAAAATTAGTCCTCTTTTCCTTCCCACCCTTTTTCTTATTAGGAAAGGATGGGAATTGGAAGTGGACTTTCCGGATGAGAGGATGCATGGAAAGGGAAGATATTTTCTTTCTGTGCATCCTCTTCGATCGATTAAAGTTAGGCAACGAATATGCAATTGCGAATGTCTATGGGCAACGGTCACTTCGCTATTTCAGCGATTTCAGGAGGCCGCTCCCTCCTTTGCCACCTTGTGATATAAAAAAAAATAGTTAAGTTACATGCAACAGGTATATTTCATTGTAATTTATCGCATAATTTGTTAGAAAGTTAAGCTTATAAAAAATGATTACTTACATAATAAATACTGGAGAATTCGATACAGCTATTACTTGCTCCGACGCTGTACCAGGTGGCTGGGTACACTTTATGTTGCTACAAATCTTCTTTGTACCTGTTTACCAAAAAAAATATAGCAACGTAAGCTCGAAACCAAAGTATATGTAGATGGATAAATTTGAAAGAGACGATACTGGACAACGTCAAATGCAAACCTTTTATTTCTGTCTACCCTCTTAGTCGTCCAATTATGTTATTTACCATTGCTTTCCAAGATAATAATCTTATTTCTTACTAATATTATAAATACGAATGTTGAGATGGATGGATGGATGGTTTGTTTGAAGGTATCTCCGGGACGGCTGAGCATATTTTGGTGAAATTTGGCAATTATGTAGAACATAGTCTGGAAGGACACATAGGCTACTTATTATTTTTTTTTTCAATTCCGCTTCGACATAGTCGCGTGCGACAGGTAGTACCTGTATAAAACATATCATTATCTTTGAAAAAACATAAACAATATGTTTTAGGGGATTTTATTCTCAGAAAGCCACGGTTAAAATTTAATTGTTCGTGTCATTTATATTTCACGTAAATAAAACCTTCTTTATTTGATTTAACGAGTGAGTAGTTTAATATCTACATAACCTACACAACTCAAATACATAGAGCCGAATAATAAAACTAGGTCGTATTATATTTTAAAGAATAATTTTCTTAAGAACTGTACATTCATAATAGATGGAAGTATAAGATTCGTTCCGCTCGGTGTCTCTCTCTTCGAGTTCATAATTAAAAATCTCGAAAGTCAATTAAACTTGTTGAGAGGGCGCCCGCGGGCTCGTCTCTCTTTCCATTCAGATTTGAGGAAAGTCAAACTTCCATTTTATATCAAACAATATCTATACACACTTCATCGGAAATCTTAAAGTTCGGTCTAAAATAAAAAAAATAATTTGACTACTGAACAAAATTAAAATTAAAACATTCCTATCTTACTTCTTACTAATGTTATAAACGCAGTTTAAATGGATGGATGGATGAATGGATGTTTATTAAAAGGTATTTCCAGAATCATTAAAGGATCTCACTGAAATTTGGCATAGTCTAGAAAATATGTATTATAGTTTGAGAAGACACATGGGCTACTAATTAAGTTTTTTTGTATTCCACGGACGGAGTCGCGGGCGATAGCTATGCTAGTTCACAAACAAATTGTAATCATGGATTAAAAAAAGTACATTTTATAAGTCAACGATGACGGTGACGATGATTTAAAATAAAAAAATATTATATAAGGGCACTTTTGGTCCCACAGCGATCTGAACACTTTTTAGAACTGCTAGGAATCGATCCAGATAGCCGCAGATGCTGGCCAGTGACATCGTAAATCTTTAACGGCTATTTAACGTCCTTACAAGCTTTCGTAGTATTTACGTTCAGTGAACGTAGGTGACTACGGACGCTTCTACGTAATATCGTAGAACGTGTAGTCTACAATCCCCGAGGAGTGCTACACCGGAAATAAAATATTTAATGACCTTACAGCATCGCAGCATAGTCTTTGAAGCACTAGCAAAAGTTATGTTCCTAAGGTCTTACGAAGATTTCTACCTTGTCCTAACTTATAAGACAAGTATATTTTAAAATAAAATTGATTTTTACGATAGATAACACGTCTAGAAATAAATAAAAATTACTGTGCTAATGCCTAAATCTAAAGAGAAATAGTTATTAGTAAAGTGTACTACAAAATTATAAAAATCATGATTGATTGTTCGAATTTCGATCGTAATGCCTACTTCGATTTTTTTTATTAATTATTTTGTAGAATTTCACGTTCATCTTGTCGCGGATTTTTGTAACTTTGTACAAAGTTAAATTTTTTGCTTTAGCAAAACTTTTCTACAATATTTGATATTACTATAATATGCCATTGTATTGGAACATCCAATACTTCTTACTTTTCATAAAAAAGGGAGTCATATTTTCTACAACAGTGGTGTTGAGAAGTTGTTTATTGAACACCTCGGTCGGGAATAAGACATTAAAGCCTTGGGTTGCTACGACAATAAGCCGAGAATCATGACATCTCGGTGGGTTTGCACCCAAAGGATTTAAGGAACCGGGCATGGGTCACTACTCCATGCTTGCGGTTGGGTTGGATACGATTTAATAGTTCTGTACCCATCACTAGTTCACTGTGTAGAAACGGACCCCCTGTAAGGGTAGATTAACCCTATTTATATATACCGAGGGTAAAGAAAAAAGTTGATAGCGTGTTTTAGGATGTCTGCTTTTTCGTCTAGTTTTGTAAACTTACAAACATATTTTGTAGTATTTTTTTTGCTAAGTAATTTACATTTAAATAAAAACTTAAATGAAATTATATAATAATAGGAATTTATTTTATAAAATCGAAAAGTACCTAAATTTTAAAACATCAAGCTTAAAAATTACTAACCCTTTAATAGTTTTCTAGCTTCCATACCAAATACATTGCATTATTTTAATCATAAAATGACAAAACCAGAAATTTTGCAATGAGCAAGGGATTTCTTCAATGCTACGGTCCTAGGGGAAACTGCATCGCTCTCAGTTGTCGGAACGAAAATACGGATAAAGCGAAAACTTTATTACCTTGAGCACTGAATAAGACTTCTTCCTTATGCTTCTCTTGTATTTTAGAACATATTTATTTCATTTTTACCTACATAAAAGAAAAATAGCTTTAACTGTTAATTTTCACTAATGGATGGTAGCGAAAACATAATTTTTATGTTCTTTCAAAACTTTATTATAGAAAACAATTGTTTCGACACAAGACACTTTATACAACTTTAACAAATTTGAAATATTCAAACAATCAAATTAAATATTTAGTGAAAAATTAAATTATCAACAAAAATGACACCTTTGAAATAAGTGCCCTCTAGCGAGTTAAGTCAACATTAGCTCCAGGCAAAGGCGAAAGAACATTGTGACCTTCGTCAAATTAATTCAGAATTATTGATCTCTCTGAATTAACGCAAAATTAAAAGCAGACAGAGTATTGAGAATTGTCCATTTCTCTAATCGTTAATAATTTGTTAAATCGTGCTAATTTTTAAAGGAACATATCTCGTACCAATTACCGTATCCAATACATCTTAATAAATCTTTAAAAAACGTAATTTAAGTTTTACAACAAAAGATTTTTCCATCTTTGTTGACCTTTCTAAAAAAGAAAAATAGTTAGCTTTTCATTTTACACTTTCCTTAATACTATATTTATGAGCTCAAATGGAAAATATATCTTCTAATGGTTTTTAGCAAAAAAAAACTAATCATATACTGTTTGTTACATTTTATTAGTATTGAAAATAATTTAAAATTCTAGCACCATGGCTATAACCAGATTCTACTCTCATGTGGCCATTTACCAGTCGTTTTAAATGTTTCCTCGGCTGTGTTACTGGAGGAGGTTGGTATTTTTTTATTGCAGGTTCCGGGTATTTAATTGTAAGGAATTGAATTCCCTCTCGAGTTGGTGTAGTCTTAAATACCGCTTTACTATATTTCGAAAGGTTTCCGACTAGAAAATTCATTTTTCACAAATCATGGATAGCGAAATTATTTTAGTTACAATTTCGTTGTCACGGAAAATGTCAAATTTATTTAATTTTTTATCTGTAAGATACAAAAAGGTTAGGCGGTAAAAAGTTTTACTTAAAAATTGGGTGTAATCCTTGTTTTGAAAATTTAAATAATTATTATAAATTCCAAATAAAAATTTGCTTTTTATCATGATAAATTTTAATAAACGTTATCGTTTTTAAAATAACCTACCGATATGAAGATTTTAGACATCAAAACTAGCAATACTGTCATTGCACTGTCTAATTTGCTACCAATTACTACCGAGTTGAGCTACTGTGCCTACTGCATCTACAACTGTACATCTATAATCAAAAGTTTTTGATTGAATTGAATTAAAAGTTTAAACTTAAGTTATGAAGTAAAAACAAATGTTTATCATTTGTAGTGGCCTTCCTGTGTTATGTACGGCTGGCTTATGGTTATTGCGGTAATTTATGAATAGTGATAGAAACCAAAGTCCGTTACAATTATGTCTTTTTCATTTGGAACACCGTCAAGCGCTCCTGCTAATTCTTCTTTAAGTAGTGGCTTTAATTTTGGCGGAAACAAGTAAGTACAATTACCATAATACAACCTCCTTAAAGACTTGATTAACAATCTACTTTTCAAAAGTGACAATTGAGTATAACCTAAAATTGAAATGATAAATATTTTTTTAGGCCAGCCACTCCTGGTTTTGGGTTAACGGCTACAACACAAGCCTCGACGGGACTATTTGGGAATACATCCGCAACTCCTGCGTTTGGTTCTACGTCTGGTTTTGGTGCCTCAACGCCTGCGTTTGGGGCAACCGCTACTCCATCATTTGGCGCTACGTCTGCAGCACCAGCGTTTGGAAGTACCGCTACACCGGCTTTTGGTACTAGCGCTGCTGCGCCGGCGTTTGGATCCACTGCGGCACCTGCGTTTGGTACAGCATCCGCAACTCCCGCATTTGGTGCCACAGCTACGGCACCAGCTTTCGGCGCCACCGCAACTCCTGCGTTTGGGGCAAGTACATCTGCGCCAGCATTTGGAGCCACTACAACACCAGCATTTGGTATGTATATTTAGTATGTTTATAATATCTACTTAATTTCTAATTTTACTTATACTATACTAAAATCATTAAACTAAAAATTTACTGGACCAATTTAAAAAAATCTTTTCTCATTAAAAAGCTATGTTTTTGCTGTATATTTTTTTTAATCCATATGGACAAAGTCATAAGCAAACCTGGATTAATGAGACTTCAATGGTCTATGATATGTTTCTTGCTTATTGCTTTCTCACTTATAAATGTTTTCTGTTGGGACAGTACAATAAGTCACATTTATAGAGGTTTTTTTACTATTTTGTTCTAGATAAGATAAAGTTTTCATTAAAATTAACTGACTGAATTTATTTTTCATGCTTTTCTTACATAAATGTGAATTGGTAAGTAGTTTTATGGCTATTAGATACTGTCATAAAATTTAAGGTATTAATTACCAATGTAATATTCAGGTACGGCAGGTGCATCAGCATTTGGTGCCACAAGTACCCCGGCATTTGGCACCACAGGACTAGGCGCTGGTTCCCTTAATTTTGGTGCCGGCACAGCAACCACAAGTGCATCAACTGGTAAGTTATTTCATACTATTATTCCTAAATTTCTTTTTTATATCATAAGGTGGCAAACGAGTCAGTGGCCACCTGAAATCACTGAAATAGTGAAGCGACCGTTGCCCATAGACATATGCAATTGCATATGCATTGCCTACCTTTAATCGACGGAAGAGGGGATGCACAGAAAGAAAATATTTCCATGCATCATCTCATCCGGAAAGTCCACTTCCACTTCCTATCCTTTCCTTATAAGAAAAAGGGTGGGAAAGGGGAATAAACTAAGTTGTAATATTAAGTAAATTTATTTAAACTATTTCAGGTTTGAGTTTTGGAACTCCTGCAACAAAGACTGGACTGGGAGGATTTGGTTTTGGTACAACCACAACTACTCAGACTGGACTAGGTTTATTTAATACCAGTACCACAACAACCGCTGCTGGTAATTTTGGTAAGGATATAAGATAAACGCATAATACATAAATAGAAGGAACATTACAGACCAAAGTATAGTCTAAAAAAACAGACAAATTGAGAACTTTCTCCTTCTTTTTGAAGTTTGTTAAAAAGAGGTACAATATCTTGCAATTACGATGATAATATTTCAAGGAAAATGCTTATAATGTCTGCTTTATTACTAGTATTTTATTTGAATTTCTTTGTAATAAGATATAAAGTCAAACATAGATAAGCGAGAGTGACCACTATATTTTTCTTGCTTATGGAGTGATCCTGTCAGGACAGTACAATGACTTATCCATGTTAAACTGTGCTTTACAGTCAAGGATATATATTTCCTGCCCATTTTGATGAAATTTGATTTGGTGTTCACGATGTAATTAAGTAGAAAACTAGGCATAACATGTTTATTTGTAGCTCTTATGGTGACACTTTGCTGTGATTAGTCCTCTGTGGGTAGCATATTTAATTCTTTGACTGTATGCCTATTCCTTTTCCATGCCTATTTTCGTACCATAGTTATTTTTTTTTATAAAATATTAAATAATCCTACCAATTATCCATTTTCAGTATAATGTTTCCCTACCACGGTTCACCATCTCCCTTCTTCCCTTTAACCCAAACCGTTCATACTTTACCTACAATATCATTGGATGTACACAACCAAGGTATAGAAACGGATGCAAATCGGAAGAGAGGTTATGTTATAAAAAGTGCTACGAGAGACACATATCCTACTTTAAGCCCTTCAAAGGGTAAGATGCTTTTGAAATATTGAATAACACAACATAGACAAACTACAATGCTGTGTAAAAACTTGTGTTTAAGTGGCAAGTAAGTGACTTGAATTCGCCAAAATAGCGAAGATACCGCTGCCCATAGACATCCGTAATAGCAGATGTTTTACCTACCATTAATCAATATAAGACACAAAAAGAGAATATTTTCCCTTCCCATGCTTTCCTCTGCCAAATCCACGTCCTCTTCCCATCCTTTCATTACTAAAAAGTCTGGTGAGGGTAAGAGAAATAGAATTAGGCCTCCGGAATGCACACTCATCAGACTGTAGTTGTAATGAGTTTGCATTTGAGGCATGCCTTCTGTGTGGTCATGGTGTTGCACCGGGCAAGGCCTATTCCTGCAATAGATGTTGTTGTCGTCTACCGTTGTTTCTATATTAAACTAGCTGTCGCCCGCGATTTCGTCCGCGTGGAATTGAAAGAAAACTTTAGTAGTAGCCGTTGTGTTCTTCCAGACTATGTTCTATATTTGTGCCAAATGTCATCGAGATCTGTTGAGCCGTTCTGGAGATATCTCCAAACAAACATCTAAACATTCACATTTATAATATTAGTAATATTATTTATTAGCTCATGTTACATGTCCTCTTGGCTTCTTCCTCCAGATTTGTTTGGGTGATTGTCTTATTTATTTTGGGATGGTTTTTTTTTTCTTTTTATTTAGTTAGTATTTTGTCATTATTCCAGGGCTTAGTACACTCAATAGTAATGTGTCTGGAACACAACCTTCTGTTTCAGGTATATTCTTTTTATTTGCATGGTTTTTTTTGTTTTTTTTTTTGTTATAACTTTAGTAGCATATGACAATTTAAAAATTGTATATTACATTTCTTTAATAATATTTTAACTATTTATTTACATAAAAGTATTTATGTGTAATATAAATTAATAGATATAAGTTTTCTTAGTAGGTTTTAGTTTGAAGGTAAATTTTATATTTTTTGAACATTCATTGTATTATATAAAATTAATTATTTACTTGTATAAGGGAATGGTGTACACATTTTAGCTAAAAAGAAAATTTTACCAATTAAAAAAATGTGATACGTTTTTTTTTGCAGCAACCCCAAGTCTGGGTTTGGGAGGTGCGGCAACATCTACTTTTGGTGCTACAAATACTACAGGAGATGGTAAATGTAAGTTTATAATATTTTTCTTGCTTATTTATTTTAATACTAGCTGTAGCCCGCGACTCCGTATGCACGGAATTTAAAAAAAATATTAATTAGTGGTCTATGTGGCAAATTTTAGCTAGATCTGATAATCTGTTCTGGAGATACCTTCTTACAAGCATCCATCCATCCTAACATTTGCAATTAATAAGATTAGTAAGATGGGTTTCTAATAAGTTTGTTCCTTTATGTATACTAGCTGTCGCACGCCACTCCGTCCGTCAGAATTAAAAAAATAGTAGCTTATGTGGTCTATCAGACAATGCTCTATGCCAAATTTCAGCAATCTTGCTGAAATTTGGCATGCAGCTGTTCTGATACCTTCTAACATTCATCCATCCGTCCATCCATGCAAGTTTTATATTAGTAAGATTTAAAATGTTGTTTTGTTACAGCTGAACCACCGAAACAAACAAAACTACCGAATGAATTGTCAACTTTAGTGGATACATTTAAAGAGTTTGTTAAAAAACAGAAGTCCCTCAGTTCTGAAGTTATGCGGCTGTCTATCAAACCCTTACACAAGGTAATGTTGTTTTTATTTGTATATTTTTATTCATAAATCATTAGTTTCCCAAATTCAAACATTCGCATCTATATATATAAAAGAAAGTTGTGTTAGTTACACTATTTATAACTCAGGAACGGCTTTACCGATATGGCTGAAAATTGATGAGGAGGTAGCTTAGAGCCAGGAGACAGACATAGGATACTATTTTTCGAATTTATGCCTTGAAGACCTGCTTTTTATTTAACTTATCTATGTTGAGTTTTTTTATATATCCACGCGGACGGAGTCGCGGGCGAGAGCTAGTTTATAATATTAGTAAGACTACTAAGATGTTTGCGCTGTGTATATTTCAGGTTGGTCGTGAGGCAGAGACGACTCTGCGTGCTGCGCTCGCCTTACGCGGGGAGACTAACAAGGCGCGTGCGCAGTCCCGACGTCTGCGTACTGCTGCTGCGGACGCCCTCGCCGCTGCTGAGGCAGCTGCTAGAGACCCACCCGGTCAGTATAATAACCACTATTGGAGTTGGCACGTGGAAAATAATAGTAATCCTTTGAATGACGTGCCAACTGAAGTTCTGGGTACTTTTCTATCTATAAGTTTTAGTAGTTTTAGTGAAATTATATTCACCAAAATTGTGTATCATCATCTTTTTTTAATTTGGTTTCGATTTGGTCTTCTGAGAAGCCCATCTGAACAACTTTAGGATTGTTTTCTTTCTGAAGACCTTACTAAAAAACTAGAAAAAAGTAGCTAACTCAACTTTCTTTTTGGCAAATCAGGTTCAGAGCTGGAAGGCAGTGCTCCACCGAAATACATAAAGGATCTGATCTGCGAGTTGGAACAGCAGCTGATCACATTCAGAAGGCAGATGGATGTCGCAGACAAGCAGATGCAGGCCGCCCCCAAACTTCTCACTGAACAAGGTAATAAAATATCACTGCTGTAGTTCTACAAAGCCTCGGGTCAAGGCACGTGTCCTAGGCTCGAAATTTTGATATTTAGGGAGGGTAGAAATTAATATCTAGTAATTTTTGCTTATATTTTAGTAATTTGTATGTAAAGAATTTAAGAATAAATGATACTAGTCTTTAGTTAGTAAAATTAAAAAATATATAATCGTCCAATTTTTTTTTCATGTAATTAATTTGCAACAAATTAATCTATAATGAAGAACAATAAAATATTCAATTTTAGTTTACCAAAAAAAATTTTTGAAAAATTTGAGTTGTACCAATTTTTTTTTATAAAATTAGAGTTATACTATAATTTTCAGAGTTAACCCTGGGCATACGTCGCATGCATGAATCCCTGGTGGCGTTGGCAGGCCGCCTGCAGACTGTTCACACTCAGGTGGAGGCGCAGAAAGAGCAGTACCTCAACCTCAGAAAATATGTACTTAAAGACCCTACTAATGTGTTTGATACACCCTCAGGTTAGTTACGAATTTTATTTCTCTATCCCTTTCCACACTTATAATGGAACGGTACGTGGATTTTGCGGAGGAAGGGATGTAAAGAAAGGGGAAATATCCTTGCGTTGAAAAAAGTGTCCGCGGCCCATATACATTGTATTTGCACATGTCCCTTTCTGTAGGTCCCCTCCTCTACACATTATCATCTTATACTTTAGTAATATTAGTAAACTAGACGTCGCCCGCGACTCCGTCCGTGTAAAAAAAAAATAGCCTATGTATTCTTCCAGATTATGTTCTACATCTATACCAAATTTCAGCAAGATCCGTTCAGCTGTTCCGGAGATACCTTCTAACAAACATCCATCCATTTAAACATTCGCATTTGTAATATTAGTAAGATTTTGTTGTTTCTTGTTCCAGCAAGCGCAAGTCTAGATCAGATTTTACATGACGCTGAGGTGTCCCGGAAGAAACTGAAACCTAATACTTTACAAGACATTAGTCTAGGTCTGGGCAGTGCTGTATTGTCTGATCCTAGGGCTGCTTTGGGTAAGTTTTTTTTAGCGAGTTTTTTAATTTAATAAAATGTTAATAGGTAACCTTTGTGTTCTTCCAGACTGTTCTACATTTTTGCCAAAATTTTTTCATCCATACAACCGTTCTGGAGATATATCTTACATACATCCATCCATCCATCCATCCATTCGCATTTATAATATTAGTAAGATAGTATATATATAGTTTATGAATACACAATAATCTCATATATAAAATTCTTGTGTCACAATTTTCGTTCCCATACTCCTCCGAAAAGGCTTGACCGATTCTCATGAAATTTTGTGAGCATATTGAGTAGCTCTGAGAATCGGACAACATCTATTTTATAATCCCGCGCGGACGGAGTCGTGGGCAACAGTTAGTATGTCTATAAAATATTAAAAAGCATTTTTTTTTCATTTTACATGTTTTTATTGTGATAAAAATAATAATTTATATATTTTTGTACAGGCAACATTCAACAGTTGGCAGGTCCAACACCGTTCACATATTTAGGCACAGCTGTGTCTCCCTTCCCTACCGCAGATGGTACAGGTCAGTGATTAAACCCTGTTTTAACTAAGCCGATAGACGCGCGACTTATATTTCTATGAGCTGGGTATTTACTATTTCCACTGGAGCGTGCCATTGTTCACTCACGCACTAGCTGTCGCCCACGACTCTGTACGTGCGGAATTAAAAAAAATAATTAGTACGCTATGTGTACTTCCAGACTATATATTACATCTATGAAAAATTTCATCCAGATCTGTGCAGTTGTTCTGGAGATACCTTCTAACAAACATCCATCCATACATCTAAACATTCGCATTTATAATATTAGTAAGATTTATATAAATGTTTCAGGCAACTGGCAACCCCAGCAACAGAATAATTTCAGTTCGTCACTGAACTTCAACAGCTTCGGTACAGTGGCGCAGAATGACTCCAGCTTCCAGCTGCAGAAGCCGCCCGGCAAGCGCGGCAAGCAATGATACTGGCGCTAGGAGGTCGACCAGCCTTCATACATAAATACATACATACATTTACGTTGTATAGATATCAGGTGCAAAAGAGGGTAGACAGAAATTAAAAATATTTAGCACCTATTTATAGCCAATTTTTCTTTAAATTTGTGGGTAATTTTAAGTATTGCATTCCGGATTTTTCTTTTTTTTAATGTGAATGTGTGGATGGATGGATGGATTTTTGTTTGAAAGTATCTTCAGAGCGGCTGAAAGGATTGGACTGAAATTTGGCATATAGAACATAGTCTGGAAGAACACGTAAGCTACTTATTAAGTTTTTTTTTTAATTCCGCACGGACAGATTCGCGTGCGACAGCTAGTGAACGTATAAATCTTTTTATATATTAAAAATTGTTGTTAAATATAATACATTTTTTGTCTACCCTCTTTTGTGATAAAACGTAAATACTTAAAGTGACTACAAGTGAAAGTGACATTTTAAAGTGTTTAAAGTGTATGCAGAATATAAGTGTTTTTTTTCTTTGATTTCTTTTAATTTAATAGGATAATGAAAGCATGAAGATCGTATATTATTAATGTTTATATAATAATTGGAAATTTATATTTCTATGGCCTTGTATAGATTTTTGTACAAAATCTTAATACAAAATTTAACTTAATGTTAAATGTCTTAGTGTTTTAAATAACACTATAATAAATATGTAAATTAATCAAAAATCCATTTTAGATAAAAATCTATTTTCTATCTTTTTAGATAATCTGTGAAACTAATTCAGAAAAATTCAGTGTCTGCAGTCAGTTTGTAAACTGACTATTTAACTAAAAAAATAGAATATTTTGTACCACATTTATTGTTTATTCATATATTTGTTACTAAAAGTATATAATTGTGTAAAATATAAATAATTTGATAAAAAAAAAAGTTCTGTTACAATTTTGTATATAACAAAAAAATGTGTTTTAATTTCCCTGTTCCTGATTACATCGATTATTTTGATTCCTTCTTAATCTTCACAGGGTTAAATATTTATATTATTCTTTAATATTATTTACCTTAGAAAAACATTAAAAAAACTAAGCGTAAAACATATTAAAAAAAATATGATTGATTAGAAAGGATAAATAAATTATATAGGGTTTCTTTTACAAACTCTATGGAGTTTATAATTGAAATTAAATTTCATCTGTTAATATTCTGTTGGTTTCCATTGTCAAAATATTCCAAGAATTTATTTCCCTCTAACAGTGATAAAATCGCCAATATCGTAATGATTAAAGGTACAGATTTTTAATGGCATCGTTGATGGTTTCCCGCTATTTAACTATTGCAAATCAGCGCGTTTCGAAAGGTTTAATTAAAATCGTATTTTTAGTAAACAAAAACCTGCTTTGAATTAAAAAATGTATTCATGAAAGTAATATGAATATTTTTGAATGGAAACCCACTATGACTTATCTGCACCAGAACACGTCCTTTGTGAAAAATCAATAACCAACGCCCCTTTCTCATAATACTTTATTTAATGTTTGATACTTTATAGAAATTATAAACAAAATTGTAGATTAAAAATGCAGTTGAAAATAAAAAGAGTAAAAATCTAATTCCAAACAAACCAAAGACAAACGATATATTTTCGCGGGAAAATACATTACGCTAAGGGGTAGCAACATTGTCGCCGGACAAAATCAATAAACACACTTTGGGGAAAACGCCGTAACGTTTGCACCATTTTCATTCTTACGTATTTTATAATTTAACCATAAAATTGTGAATTAAAAAACTGTAAAATAATGGCAATTCGACGAGACTGTTATTCCGCTATAATAAAACAAGCGATATACGAATTAACTGTTGATGAATATCAACTGGGCGGGATAACGCGATGTGAAAATCTACGCAAAAAGTATCTTCCTAACAGATTCGAGAACGGTGGGTCGAGTGCTCTTTGCTCGAGGGATGATCTGGACTATGTCATCCTGAGAATCGTCTGCATCAAGAAGTTTGATAGGGAGAACCAGAAATGGAGGATTTGCTTCTACAAGAAGAAGATTATAAGAGAATGCAACTGCGTTCCTGAGTACGCTGAAGATAGGATTAAAGATGCTGAGAAATTGTCGACAGATGACCAACTGTGCGCGGCCTTCGCTTCAGTATCCCTTGATCAGCATTCCCAGAACAGATTGGTTGAGTTTCAAAAGTGTTTTGCCGATTTCATGCTGAACGAAGGGTTCGATCAGAGTGAGTTTAACCTCACTGATCTCACTCCGGGTAGCGCTTGTTGCAAACAACTCGGTCTGAAAAGCATTGAATACGCACATGACCAACCCCAAGGGAGTGGAAATCAATAATTCAAATACATATTACGTAGTACCCAGTCTAGCTGGATCTATTTCTAACCTAAAAATATGCGCGTTGCGACAATATTAATTTAAATGTTTGTAAAATATAATTTTACCTATTGTAAGATTTTATTATTTTTGTATATTTATTTTATAAGAATGATATTTTATATTAATTTTTAATCTATACTCTCCATTCTACAGTATATAGATTAAAAATATGTTTCAATCTTTTTATCGAAATGTGTTTTTTGACGCGAACTTTTTCTTATACTTATCATGAATTTATAAAATATATCTTGATGTATACATGTTTAGGGAATTATGAATATTTCTAATCAATTTTAATCAAAGTTTAACTTTTAATAAAAATAACTGATTCACTCTCTTCATTAAAAAAAAATCCCATTCAAATATATCGTGTTTAAATTTTGCTATATGTAAAACATATATTAACCACAATTATTAAATAAAATAATAAAATTATTCGTTTTTGCTTTCAAACTATCCTTCATTACAATTATAAGTACACTGCAGTTGCGCTTTTAATGCGAATTTTCTTTCAAATACAGAATTAAGTACTATATTTTACACATACCTATTTGGTTCAAAAACGATAAAAGATGCTTTATATTTAGTCTTTAAAAATAATCAAAGACAATAATATTATTAAATTAATCACATAACAAATCAAAATATATTAAAACCATTGGAATAACACAATCTTTCTCGAAAGTTCTATAAACATGTTAAAACTGTATGAAAATAAACGCACAGGACTATTTCTAATCTTTAAATTATTCAAACTTTCGTGAGACATTATACTAAACTGATATATAAACACAGTGAGTGAAACAGCAGTGAGCGACGGGCCGCGTCCGCGAAATAATACCAGTACCACTCATCCTGATGAAGGGCCCCCGATGGGCTCGAAACTAGTCGGTGCCGCCACCGGACGAATATACGTGAGTGTTTAGCCGTGTTTATATATCAGTTTATTTCTAATCTTATATACTAATTATAGTTCATCTTTTACTAATTTCAAAATTTCATCTTCCTCATCTGTCCATTCATCTGGGTTATTACTCATTTGTCCTAATGCCTCCATTCTTCTCTCCATAGTTATTTTATCTAATATATGTTCCATTTTTATATGCATGCAATCATTAAAAACAGACGCATATTCACAGATTTCAAAAATACCTTCGACAACCTTATTACATTCGTTTATCGCCGCTTTTAATCTTGTCATAACCTCACTATCTTCACCGTAAACAGCTTTATTTGCATCCAATAAAGCATTATGGTCTATTTTATTCATTTTTATAATAGAATTTCTTTTAAGAATACAAGCTACAAAACATTTTCCTTCCATAGTAGCTTGTGGTATTCGTTTTAAGAAATTTTCGACGTCACCCATTCCCGCTTTAACTTGTCTGGCGCATTCTGATATATTTCTTCTGAATGGTTCCACTTCACTGTTCATTTTATTAATTTTCTCAATATGTTCCTCTTTTGTTAGAGGTTTAAATGTAACAACTAGATAGAACACTGAGACGAATATCAAAATTATCATGACAGTTATGAAATTCGAATTATTATTCATTTTTATTTTTTTGTTGCTGGCCACACTTTTCTTTCTTATAATTCTCATGCTTGTGAAAAAGTTTAAACTTGCATTTAAATTGATCGTTAACTTAAAACGACGTGTTATTTGGCAGTTGGTGTGAATAACACGATAATTGTTATCGTAACAGTTAGGAACTATAAAAATTACTATCTCGAAACGTTAATAGACGTGGTGAAAGAGTATGTTATACCATATTAATAAGAAAAATAAAACAGAAGATGAAAAAATGTCTTTATTACAATTAGGCGAACCGTTGTTCGTTTGCTCGTATAAAAAAATACTTTGTGAAAACTGCTTATATTAAAACGTGATTTACAGCTCCATTAGGTTTAAACATTTCATCGTTAGAAGTAGCAGGAGTTTTGGTTGATTTTTACTTCATTTATTAAACTTTCTTAACCATTGGTTGTTATCACTCTGAGACCTGTCTGTGGTAAACTGTCTTCATTCATATATCTAGGCATAGATGCAGTATTTCAACCTAGACGGTATAAATACGTCTGGGAAGGCCTTGACCGGTATTAGGAATTTAAAAAAAACTTCTTAATTTTTTAAATTAAAAAGACATGTAGTTTTCAA
Organism: Papilio xuthus; assembly: GCF_000836235.2. NCBI lineage: Eukaryota > Metazoa > Arthropoda > Insecta > Lepidoptera > Papilionidae > Papilio > Papilio xuthus. The sequence continues at coordinate 4,970,767 of NW_013531700.1, forward strand.
TTACATTTTATTTGTGATCAAGTATTACATGACATAACTATTTTGAGATCAGACCAAATTTTGTTCTAATTAAGAAAATTTTACAATAATTTCCAGATAATATTATGAAATTGAAAATAGGTTACAAACGTTTTTATTTATTTAAACATTCAGTTTAAGCATAAACGTTCCATGTTACCACAGATACAAATCTTAAATCAAATTAAAATTACCTAACTCTATCGATTTTTATTCAAAAAACTTTAGATTTTTAATTTAAAATAGATTATACAATTCTCTGAAGAAGACATTATACCTAACGTAGGTTCTTTGAAATATTCTTTGACAAAATTTATTTGACAGATAAAGTTAGTGTTGTGAAAGGTTTGCTCATAGTTACTTTTTTTAAATCCATATGTCGATAGATTGTTATTTAATGTCAATATTTAAAACACAGAAAAAAAATTGTTCTTATTGTATTTATTAATAAACTTGCCAATTTGTTGCTCTTGAACCCTTAAAAATTAAAACGGTAACAACTTTTTAAATTAAAAAAACTATAACAAAATTCACATCCATCAGTTTTGTGACTAAAAGTTATTTTTTTTTGTTTTACGAATCTATCATCTAATTGTATGACAATATTAAAGTTGTATTTCTAATTAAAAATCTAAATTTGTCAAAATATTCAAAATTACGATTACATTTTATTCACATCGGTCATAGATAAGCTCATAGCTCATAACCATTCCTCCTCCAAGTCAATGTAATATTTTTTGATTTCTAACAATTCAGTCAACGACACAGTATACATAAAAAATAGAGCTACGACTATCACAATTATAATTTTTGTAAATGCTAATAAAAATTTCCAAATTAGATTTTTCTCGTTACATTCCTCAATTAACGAGGATTTAATTTTTTAAACATACAAATTGTTAGATTTATTTATTTGCAGATATAAATCTGAAAACAAAAAAAATACACAATTTCTCGCACAAATTGTTAATCGATTAATATCAAAGATGAAAGACATCACTAATAGTTTTTTTTTTCAAACAATGGCAAAGAATAACTGTTATTATAGAGAATAAAAAAAATTGCTCCATAAAGTGTCATTTGTTACCAAAATTAAGAATTTTGCCGCCAAAACATTCAAGTAAGCATTTTGAAACACAAATATATAATTATTTTCCAAAATTTTACTACATTTGTGATGTATAAATATTTAAAGTAGCATATTTTACTAGATTAATGCTTTGTGCAATACTAATGTAATAAGTTTTATAAATATTAATGTGTGTTGCTGGGTTTTGTTTACAAATAGACCTTGAGAACTAGTCACGGATTTTAAAACAACATTCTTTACACAATCAGTTAAAATGCATACAAATATGTTGGTAGGAAGCATAATTAGGCCTTTAAGCGGAAGAAATATTGCGTTTTTTCATCTTCAAAAATAAGGCTTGTATATTACGAAATGAATTACGATAAAATTATACAAAGTCTTCATGAGAATGGAGTACATTTTTACGTATTTTTTCATAATGGTAACATTATACATTAAAACAAATTAGAGCAACAACTCTATGATTCATTACAAATCTATAATGTTGAATAAAGAGAACACTTTCATGCGCTCGCAAAAAAACACCGCTTTCACTTTTTCACATCCCATTGCAAAATAAACAACCTCGTATTGAGATTCACGAATACACTCCCCGAGAGGGATTCTATCAACGAAAACAAAAACCAATAATATCGGTTAAAAAGTTTAACTCTCTTCTGCTTCAACTAAAACCGGTAAACTGGCGTGATGATGACAATTTGGTGATGTATTTGAAGTAAAAGCTGACACCCAGGCATCTATATCTCTTTCAGAACAGAGAAACTTGGCGGATATCGCGTTATCGTATCCCTTCTGTCTTACAAAGAAGCCACCGTTTGACGCCACGCGCTCCACTGTTGTGTTCCTCAGGTTCACCACTCCTATAGGCTTCGAAAGTCGCTTCCTCGGGTATATTACAGCGAAGTGTTCCAGCGATGTTCTGTACACAACCACTCTAACATCCTGCCGCAAGCCGCCCGGTCCCAATAAAACTAGAAAACCGGATTTCACTTCAGCATCACAAGTTTTCTTGTATCTACTGAACTGCTCCGCGCGGCAATTCGGCATAATGTCGGTCGGCATTTCCCTGTTTTGATTTTCACAAGCTCGCATTACAGCGCGTGCGTCAGAAACACGTCCTCTCCCCTCGGCGTCTGAATTGAACTGAAGTCAATCCCCTGTTACTGTTACCCTGTTTCATACCAAGTGCGTTGTGACCCGAAGACAACTTCGTGTAGGTTCGGATGGAATCGGTTTTGCATTCACTTCGTCGTAGGTTTTATCGGGCGGATGAAAAATGTTAAATCCAATATAAGAACAACCTGTCTTTCGATACTTGAGTTAGCCATAAAATATTAGATTGTAATAATTACGTTAACGTTACGTTAATTTTTCGTTACGTATTCTTTTGTCAAATACCCATAAGAATGCCGAAAGATCTGATCTAGATAATTCAAGTTAGAAGGATAAAGATAGCAAGGAATTATCCTAGCTGTAGCCCGCGACTCCTATGTGGTCTTCCAGTGTATGTTTTACATCTATGCCAAATTTCATTGAAATCCGTTGAGCCGTTTTAGAGATACCTTAAAACAAACATCCATTTATTATATAATAGTAAGATTCTAGAATTTTAAAAGACCTAAATTGGTCTTAAATGATACTTTGGTATGATGGTAAAATAAAACGATATTATTCAGACTTTAAATGCGTTCGCTATAGATCGTCTAGACAACGGATACAGGGGGTCACAGCGGGAACTTCTGACCTTTGCAAAGGTCGTCGCCACGACGGCGACGGTCATGGGGTCGACAGTATCTATAAAGCCATTATTAATACTATACACCGTTGATATCGTACGAACTGAGAAATTATTGTATGTTATCAATCTATCTACGTATATCTTACTAATATTATAATTGCGAAAGATTGGATGGATGGATTGATGTTTGTTAAAAGGTATCTCCAAAACGACACAATGCATCTTGATGAAATAAGGCAAAGACGTAGAACATTGTCTGGAAGAAGACATAGACTACAAATTAGTTTATCTGTGCTCTAGTTAATTTAAATAAAATATTGCATGTATAAAATACAGACGAAGCTTTTGTCTTATTTTAATAGGTCTTGGACTATATTTTAATACAACTCTTAGGTGTTTAAAATCGACAGACACAAAGGCTCTTATCCTTACAATTTTATGTTCAAGGTTAACAAGAGAATGTACCATATCTGCCTATTATATACGTTAATCTTATTTACTTGCTCATAAAAAATTAAATGAACATGGCGATAATAATGTAAGTAAATAAGCGACAATATCTGTCAGAATATTTTCATTTTTAAAAGTTAAATTGTAAACAATTTCCTTTATTATTAAAGGAACAACAAAATAATTTGAAAACACCTAATATATATATTAAAATATATATATATATATATATAAGAAAGTCGTGTTAGTTACACTGTTTATAACTCAAGAACGGCTTTACCGATATGGCTGAAAATTGGTGAGGAGGTAGCTTAGAGCCAGGAGACGGACATAGGATACTATTTATTCATTTTTTTTCGAAATTATGCCTTCCGAGCTGCTTTTCATTAACTTTACTAATATTATAAATGTAAATGTTTAGATGGATGTGATGTGGATGGATGGATGGGTGGATTACACTAATTACTTAAGATTTTTTTTATATATCCACGCGGACGGAGTCGCGAGCGACAGCTAGTAGGCTATAAAGCATAAAATTAGCATAATAGTCAAAGTTCGTAGTAGAATGAAATATATTGTTATGATTCATTTGACATTTGCAAGATACTTTCGCAAAGTAAATGACAAATTATTTATTACACATTAAATATAAACAGTCCGCAAATACGATTCCCGACAATTTGGTGTTTTGTGTGATTTCCTTCAAACATATTAAGTTTTTTGTCCAGACCCTTTATTAAGGAAGCCAATTCGTTTAGCGGGAAAAATACGCACCTTGGATATCGCTAAAAATAAAATCCTATCATCTATGTCTCTAAAAGACATATTCATTCACATTTAAAATCTATTAAGCGAACTTAATTAACAGAAACAAAATAATCTATACGTAGTAATAAAATTGGGGTATCTATATGTCAAGTGTTGATAGCGAAAAAACAATTTTTAAAAATCTTATGTCTGTCTGTCCGCAAGGCTGCGTTTGTTCTGGATAATCTCCGGAATAGGTGGACCGATTTTGACTTTGACGAGAAGGTAGCAGATCTACGGGGATATATCATAGACGATTTATTTTTATTTTTTTATTTATGTGCTGACGAAGTCTCGGGCGAACGCTAGTTGTATAAAACTGGTTTACTTTAATATATGTGAAAAACAGACGTCTGTGTTTAATATGCGATGTGTCGACTCAATACGACCTTGGCAAGGTCGTCACCAACTGACACAGTGCTAGTTTTTGTCCAATAAAACAGAAAAGCTATTCAAATAAAGTTGGTGACCTTGTTTGACCTTTAAATCCTTTATATGCTAAATAATGTAAGTGTTATCGGAAGTATTAACTCCTAATGCAAATTTAAAAAAGAATATCATCATCTCTTACATTTTCTTTATAAAAATGGAGACAAACATAAGATTTCCATAATAAGGAATACTTAATGAACTCAAAAATTATTGGACTGGTTTTAAAAAGGTCTTACTAATATTATAAATGAGAATCTGAAAAGGATCTGGATGAAATTTGGTACACATATTGAACATAGTCTGGAAGAACACATAGGCTACTCATTATGTTTTTTTTAATTGCGCGCATGGAGTCACGGGCGACAGTTGTAATTTTTTATCTGTCAAATAAATAATTATTCAAATTTTTATTTTTTAAAAGCTTTCACAGATTCAAATTCAAGTCGTCAGTTACTTTATATCGCTTTATTTTAAAATTTATAAACAAAAGTATATTCTATTAATAATTAATACGATGTTTAATTTTAAACTTCATCTTTTGTCTAGACTAGTCATGAAATATTTATAATCATCCGTCTAGACAGAGATTTAATTCTGTCGTATTTCTTTTAAATTAAACTTAAAAAAATTTTAAAGAACATAAAAAAGTTCAAAGATTCGTTGAAAGATGTTTTTGTATTAAAAATAGTAACTAACCTATAAGGTTACTTTATATTTTAAAATGATGAAGAGACAAGATGTAATTTTGCGTTCATGAAATAACGGATCAAAAATATTCGCAAATTGAGTGAATATATAGAAAGTCTCACGGCCTTTTTCATCACAAAATAAATTATTACCATTCGGTTTTATAAAATTTTAACATTATACTCTTTGAAAAAAAAAAGTATATATACTCTTTGGAAAAAGGGGCAATTTTTTATCTTTGATTTACGTTTACGAATTCATTTTGATAAATGTAGCTTAGAAAAATCGATAACCTATTGTTTTTGTTCACTTTCAATAATTCAGAGGTGTCTGGAATTTAAAATAAAAAAAACAGTGCGCAAAAGCTGACTCACGGAGACGGCACATTGACCTCGGAGGACAAAGGTTTAACAGAACGTCATATACTCTCAACCACCTGTTTCTTACGATATAAATTAGACAGAAAAAAATTAGTTGGTTACTGTAAGTATAAATTCGACATACTATCACTTAGAGATTACAAATTTAAGGAGAACCCACTCTTTAAAATTGGTATTCTACTATATGCGTATTCCCTTTATTCGTAAATCTCAAATCCACTTCGTCTTAGTAAATTCATAGTTAAAATATCAATCTTACTTATATTATTAATGTGAATGTTTAGATGTATAGATGATTGGATGTTTGTTAGAATGTATCTACAGAGCTGCACGGATCTCGCTGAAATTTGACATAGATGTAGAACATAGCCTGGAAGAACATAGACTAATTAGGTTTTTTTAATTCTGCAGGCACGGAGCTGCATATGAAAGCTAGAAGTCATAAGTAAGAGTACAGACATGTTACGTACAGTCAAATACAAAAACACGATTACGTAAAATATTCGTGTTCGTACACCGACAAGAAGCGAGTAAACATGGTTGACACAGTTTATGTATGTTATAACCGATTTATACTTGAATCTATTGCTATGTAACGTTTTACAGTAAGTTTCCATTGTCGTAATACCTGTACTAAGTATAAAAAGATTCTTCTTTTATTCTATTTGAGCTGAAAGAGTGCGCAGTTTTAACTGTTTTGAATACAGCGTTTTGTGTTCTGCGTTTAGTTTTTACATTAATTGAAGTCTCTCTTTCTCTCCCTCACACTATCTCTATCGCTCTATTTTTTAATTTACTTTTTTTTCAAATGATTTTTTTATTAAAATAATGTAATTAATTTATGTGTATTTTAATATGTTTTACCTATAACTATGTTTAATTCACTATTTCTGTTTTGGTCGTTCGTGTATTGAGTTCAATAAAGAAAAACATACGGACGAATAGATAACCTCCTACTTTTTGGAGTCGGTTAAAAACAATTACATAATTTAAGTAATATCTATGAAAACTTACATTAAATAACATATATGAAAACTTGTTTAGCGATGTAAATGATGAACGGTCCAACCGTATCGAGAATTATAATTAAAACAGTTGAATAATTTAAGGAATGTTTAAAAAATAGAACGCAACCTAAATGGGCAGAGATTAAAAAAATTGAATTTGGAATTACATTTGATTGTTGGCACTAAAATTAAAAAAGTATACATTAAAATAATAGTCTATGAAAATTCTCGTCTATAAATTTGGTAGTATCATGTTGTCTCTGTACTTTTCCAAGTAAATGAAAAAGGCAGCGATAGTGTTCTATACATTGGCGACACACCGTTTATCTCGATGCAACCGTTTTACCGACCTACGTTGAAAGGTTGGATCGATGTTTTCGCTAGCTAGGTCATTTAGTCATTGCGACCTAAAGTTGTGATAACACTCAAAATTGACGATTTTATAAGAATTTCATAGTTAAAAATACGATAAAGGAAAACTTACGTGTAATCTGCATATATCTGAAAAGAAATATAAAGACGTGTTTTAAGTAAACTAATCCGCACTAGACTACAAAAAACTTTTCTATAACACTGTATCTGAATATATTAAAATACTTACCTTTTAAAAATTGTAAATAGACATGTCAACTTGTCAAATATACTTTTGCGCATGACTGTATCGAACGAATCGTTTTGCATCGTTTAATGCGAACGCATTGAATTGTAATAATTTGTTTGCGTCAGTACCGAATTACTTAGTCGGAGTGACGTTAATTCCTCGTGGAGAGTAAACAAGCTGTCTCTAAGCTGATTATAATCAAGTACAGAATCCCTTGTCAACATTATCTTGGATTAATATGAGACTTGGATTAATATGAATATACTTAGTTTAGTATGAGAGCGAAAAGTTGAGAGGAAACTCCTTTCTGGTCTCTCCTATTTCGACTGAAAACAATTATAGATCATTGACATTTAAAATTCCGAAGATTTGTATAAATATCTTTTCGATTGCTTTAGGTTAGTTATATTTAAACCACTAGTTAATTCGTTATTGTTTAGAATGTTTTCCGATATATGTTTCTGTAATGGAAACTCGCGATATTCTCACGTTTTGTATTAAACAGCACAAACATATCACCCGGTATCGTTTAATTCACGTGTGTTTTGCACGTGTCACGTGACCGCATCCGCACCTGATGTCAACAACACGCACTGTTCGTTACAAGATGACGGATATTCAAAATGGCCGACGTTAACACAGTTTATATTGTTTAACGGAAATGTTTTCGGCAAAAGATAACAAATAATTTCATTCGTGTATTTAAAAAGAAATGTGTCACTCACGAGTCATTTGACGGTGACGGAGACGAACTTTTTGGACTTGACAGATAGATTGTTTCATACAAGTTTGACGTTTAATCAAGAGTTAAACTTCGAATTGTAATTTTTTATTGTAAGTAATTTACCCCAACAAAATGGGTTTACTTAACACGATAATTTGTACGAAAAATTTAACTTTATTAAAGTAAACCCGTAAGTGTTTTTAATTGCAAATTTAAAAGCAATTAAGATAATAAGACTCCTAAAAAGAACACACGGTTACCGACCTGTTAAATTAACGAGTATTTCAAGTTTGCTGTTTTTTTAATTACGCAATTTAACGTGTTTTTTTACTTATCACATAAGATTATAATTATGTAATTTTTAAGTCTTAGAAATTAATTTGAGTTTTTAATTTGACCGGAAACAAGTAACATTACAACTACATTCGTGTTAGACATTCCATTCAAAATATTATGAAATAAAATTTAAAAACTTCAAAAAAGAACATGTATGCTACTAGCTGTCGCCCGCGACTACGTCCGCGCGGGATCAAAAATAGATGTCCGATTCTCAGAGCTACTCAATATGCTCACAAAATTTCATGAGAATCGGTCAAACCGTTTCAGAGGAGTATGGGAACGAAAATTGTGACATAAGAATTTTATATATAAGATAATACTAGCAGTTACATGCGACTTCGTTTGCTCGGTATTAAAAAAAAATCTACTAATAAATGTAGGCTCTATTAGTAAATATAGGCCGAGTAACCTAGTACGCTCTGACCCCCTTTTTATAACAGAAGAGGGCAAACGAGCAGCGGGAACACCGAGGTGTTCAACGACGCCCATGGACATCAGCAATACCAGAGGAACCGCAAATGCGTTGCCGACCTTTGAGGTGGTGATAGGCTCGCTTCAGTTGGGATGTATAGTGAGCTGATGAAGATAAATAAATATACCGTATGTCACCCAAGAAATGTAGCTCCCAATAGTAAAAGAATTAAAATCCATTAAGTAGTTTTGAATTATATGCAAACAAACTAATCTTTTATCTTTATAATATTAGTATAAATAGGTGACATTTTCTTTTTCTAAAAATAGAATTTTCTCGAATAAAATAACCTCGGAATACTAGAGTAAACAATATTGTGTGTGCCTTAAGACATCTCGTGACCTTTAACTTGCGTAGGTGGTAACTTCAAATTACTTTTTCCATGGACAGTCGTATTATAAGTTTGGTGAAGCACGACTTTTGGGAGAAACCACAAAAAAGGTTTTCTCGATTACAAGCACCTGTTTAAGACAAACGAAAGAAATCCTGATGACTTCCTATTTAAAAGTAATGCTTCAAATTCCAGAAAACACCTACGCATAAGTACAGAATTTCTTTGAATATTTTTTTTCTGCGCAATTCCGACCCACGCTTGTTTTGTTCAAAAGCAATCACAACTTTCGGTGTCAAATAATTACGACGCACAATCGACGAGTGAAAGTATAGGTTTAAAACTGAACAATGGAGAAACAAAATGGCCGCCTACGATATTTTAAAGATTATCAACAGGTTCTAAAGAATTAAACAAAAGAATTTAATTATTGACAGTATAAAGCCACGATTTGTGGCAGTAATTGGTTTTAGATCTATTTAAATTTACTTACGCGCCATGACATCTTTGTACTTGTGAATTTTTGAGGCATCTAAAATTAAATCAATACCAATTAATCAACTCCACCCAGCAAAGACTTGACAATTAATATTATTTTACTTTGTAATGTATACAGAGTATAAAATTGAAACAGAGTTTAATTTTCATTTTTTGCTCTGTTCCAAATCAATTTTGCCGCGTTTATCTTATTGAAATAAAAGTTGAGGTTAGGATTATAGTTGGTTTTTAAATATCATCATCAGCTCACTATACGTCCCCGCCGAGGGACTCGGAGCCTACCCTAAGTTAAGGGTGATTAGGCCATAGTCTACCACGCTGGCCAAGTGCGGGTTGACTGCACACATATCTTTGAATTTCTGCTCAGATATGTGCAGGTTGCATCACAATGTTTTCCTTCACCGTAAGAACCTCGGATAAATGTACATATGTAATATTAAATATAAACTATTTTTAATAATATTTATGATAAATAAGTCTGAATTTAAGTCCTAAATTTCAGTTTAATGTTGACAAAGGTCCAATTTGTCTTGTGATACGTCTTTTAGACAATTCGATAATTTATGTTTATGTTCCTATAAATGGCGGACGGAGATTATATTCTGAATGCAAGTGGGCGTGGGCGTTCCAATTCTAGATAAGCATTTGTTCTGTAAAACTATGTAGGAGGAAAATGGAGCGTGGACTAATTGCCAGAAATGAAAGGAGCTTTTTAAAATTGCAATTGTGTGGAGGTAACCTAATTTTTTAAGGCCTTACATAGTAAAGCTATTTATATACGATTCGTAGTTCCTATTCTTTGTAGGTAATATCGATCTAGGTAAAAAAGGTTATTGCACGAGGAAAGGTAATAGATGTGATACAACGCCCTCTGGTGTTCTGTGCCGAAATACTAAACAAACATATTGTTATCTCTGTCATTTTCAAAGAGATAGAAAAGGAACACAATATTTTGTGTGCTTCGGCATTTAAAGCCGTTTAGTACGTAGTACAGTAGCGCCATCCAGTGATGTAAAGCTGAAATAAATTAACTATAGGTCAAGTTTGTGCCACGAGATGGCAGATTACTTAATTTTCTAATCGTAGGTTTGAGACCAAAATTTCTGTATAAAACATGTCGTCCCTGTCATTATCTTTAAAAAAACAGAGATAACAATATGTTTTAAACGGGTATTTTCATCTCAGAAACCCACGGTTAAATGTAAAACCTACCTAACTCCTTTTGAGCAGTTAAAGTAGTTTTCAGTCAAAACTATTTTTTATTACTAATAATTAAGTTTTTAATTTTAAGTGTTGGAATATCGTAACAAATATATTAAAAAAAATATAATATAGTAAGAAGTTTGTCTCTTCTCTTACAAACTTCCTTACATCATCAAAAGGGTAAAATAAAAAACATTTAATTTAAGAAGAATTGTTTATTTCTCTTCAAAGATACCTATCAACTCTTCGATATGGTTTACCTTATAAATAAGTGTGAACATTTCATACAAACAAATTCGACCAAAACTCAACGCTATTTCATATAAAATCCAACTACCCTACAATATTAATTCTGCAACTACCCACTGAAAATATCGTCATGCATTTCAAAATACTACTTGTAAAAAAAACTCGGATTTCTTACAAGGATAAAAAACCAAGATGTATAAAGTCATATTTGACAACTTTTGAAAAACTTGCAAATATTACAAATTTAGTTAAAAAAACATAAACGCATAAGCACAATAAAGCGAAAGCTAATTTAAAAAATAGGACCAAATATAAATAAATACCAAACATATCAGTTCTTTTTAAACCTTTTCATTAGGTAAAAAAATCTCTAAAAAAAAACAATAAATAGTACAAAAGTATTAACAGAAGACATATTTTTACACTTAATTAATAATTTACAAAATGATTTTGAAATATCCTTGAGCGGGTTTTTATTTTTAATCTGTACATTGAGGTTATAAAAATAGCTAAATATATGTAGCTGGTCTGTTAAAAAATAAGAAATACGTTTTTTTTTAAATTATAACAGATCATTTTTTTAATTTCTTGTGCCAGCCAGTAATATCAATCAAGTTACGTTTAAAAACTACATTATACGTAAATCGAAAAATTTATATATTTTATCGCGAATTTTTTAAAATAACATTAAAATTAAATATATTAAATTTGAAATACCATAATAAATAAAATACCCAAAAACACAAACTAACACACAGTCTTTATTTCAGTTTTTTTTTTTAATTTCCAAATTTCGCTTTCAAAATATACGGGTTAAAAATACAACTTGAAAATACATCTAACTGCTTAAAATTTATCCTAAATTAATCTAAAACATTTAAGTTTGAAAAACGGCTATGAAATTATTTTTTAAATTTTTAATCTGTCAAAATGTTACTAACCTACTAAAAGTTACCGACGAAAGATAATATGGCAGTGTCGTTATAAAAAAAAAATTAAACGTAATAAGCGTAGTGATCCTAAAAGGTATCATAAAAATACTAAAAAAGGAGAAATACGAACAAAAACCCATTCGCCTACAATAAGTTACATATCTAAAATTGTTTAAAAAAAACATATCCTAATCCTAGTAAATAAACGGAGCTACTACTAGAGGTGTTGCCAACATTAAAAAAAAAATCTAACATTTTAAAAACTAAACCTTTAATATCATTCCGATTATAAAACGTGCCATCTCTTTCTCACGTCTCGTAATCGTAATAAGAAAGATAAAGACAAATATCTTTTTCTAAGCAACCTCTAGTAGTATTTATCAAATGGTAAGAATAAAAATTCCTATTAAAACTATACATCTAATTCAGCCATTCCAGGTATGTAATAAGGCAGTTGCTTTCATTGTTCAAGTTTTGATAAAAATATGATATTTGTAGTTGCTATTTTATTGCTATTTTCTACGGCCACAGAAATATGGTTAACTATGGTCACCCTAATTCTATGAAGTACGATATTTTATGTATCCCGTATTATCGTTAAAAAATTTACAATTTTATTTATTAAAGAATAAGATTTTATAAAGTTTTTTTGACACAAAATTAAATTTCTTTTAATATACGAGTAATAAAAGTGCCTTGTTTAAGTTATTTTTTTTTTGTACTACCTCTATAAAAATACATTAACTTCGCACACTGGACATGCATTTGGCCCTCAGTTAAATTTATTAATTACCAAAAATTACCGTAAAATATTTTTTTTACAAAATACAAACAATAGAAAGATTTTTGAAAACTACATCCAACATATAATTTTCATTATCTAATTATTCATTTCAATTGAAATTTAATTTTTTTTGTACACAAAAATGGCAACACTGGTCTAAACAGATAATAAAATTGTAATTTTACTATCGATTGAAATAATCTATCACTATATTTAACATATTTTTTTTAATGTTAAAAAATTCTCTTATTAAAATCTTATTAAATTAATGACGATTAATTAGTTATTTTTAAGTTCATTATTTAGTTGCTAGGCAACTAACTAACTGAGTACCATTTATTTACCTTATATAAATACATTGTGATGTAAATTGCATTTATTCTTTATAAGATAATCAAAAAATTATCTATTACATTAATAATAAAATTGTATTCCTCTTTTTGCTGAAATCAATAGATTTATCGTTGGTTTCTGAGACCAAAATACCAGTTTAAAACATTGTTAGGGAACATACCCATACTACGTGAACTATTTTTTTCGAACCCTCCCTCACCTCGGTGACTACTCGTAGTACATGCCAAGACCCCTCCCCTTTAGTTTTTACGTAGTAATTCATAATTAACATCTTTAATCATTCCACAGGCAAAAATTAAAAAAAAAATGGCTCATACTCTTCTTTATAGCATAAGTATGCATAATTAAATTACTAGTGAATTATTTATTATTAAAAATAACAACTAACCACTACGTGACAAAAACCAGAGCAAACCCCCTCCTGTGACTGACCGTAGTACTTTACGGACCCCCCCCCCCCCCCCCCCCCCCCCCCCCCCTAAACGGGTCACGGAGTATGGGTACGTTCCCTTATCTCTTTTTTATCAAAGATAATGAGACGGGTGACGATATGTTTTATATATAGATTTTGGTCTCGGAAACCCACGATTTGTAGACGAAATGTCAGTTAAATAACATGAAAACGATTAAATTAGTTGACAGTTTTTGAGTATTGACAATCAGTCATACGTAATATTTACCGCATGGTGTTAGAAAAAAAAAGTACTATAAAAACCGGTTATAAGGTCATCTTAGTCAGAATAAGCAATTATGTTAGTTCACCAGGTCCCAACAGTATTTCAAGATTCGTATAGCAGACGTGTGACCTTCAAAACACATCTTTACATTTACCTATGCTTGGGAAGTATACAAAATATTTCAAAATCCAAGATATTTATTATATTTTTTTCAGAAGACTTAAAGTAGGGTTTTTTTTCTGTCAGTAAAACGTATCATAGTAACTGTGGGTGTCATGTCATTCATGAGGGCAGCTCTGTACAAATGAGGCAGGGAAGAGTCCCGTGCGGCCGGTGCGCTGCAACGTGCCCTTGTACCAACCGTCGCCGCGCTTACGTGACACTACCACGATATCGTCCACTTTCAACTCTAATTCGTACTCAGAGTTGGGCGGGTAAGGTGCTATACAGCGGAATCTGTGTTAAGAAAATTCTACACTCAATGTCAAAACTAATGGGTCACTTTTAAAACACGATTTTCGCATGATTATTAAATTTACGAAAAAAAAAAATAGCAAATTTTATCTATAAATTGTTTTAATCTTACTAATATTATAAATACAAATATTTGGATGTATGTATGTATGTTTGTTAGAAGGTATCGCCAGAACACCTGTATGGATCTCGCTGAAATTTGTCATAGATGTAGAAAATCGTCTGGAAGAACACATTGGCTACTAAGATTTTATTCAAACCCGCGCGGGCGAAGTCACGGGCGACAGCAAGTACATAATAAAATAAAAAGTGGAATCTCTGTTACGGTCAACATTTTCATGACAATAGTACGCTGATAATGATGACAATGTTACCTTTCTTTGACAGGTTGCGCATGATGCCTGTCACGGCGGGCGACTGTCACGTCTAGTGACTGCGACTTGCGATGCTGGCTCTGCCATGGTCCTTCGTTGCTCGCTCTGTATAACACATACTTTAACACTTTCCGTGCTAAGATGATTTTAAATACTCGCCAGGCGATTCAATGGCGTTTGATGTGTTAAAAAAATTCTATAATTATTAATAAAAATATGTAAAAAAAATTATGACGAATTATGTGACATAAACAAAATGACATAAATGACAAAAAAAAAATAATGACTGTCCAACTCAAAAATGAATTCGATTGTCACTTTAGTGAGAAAGCATCGGTTTCTGAGATCAAAATCTCCGTTTAAAAATATTGCTATCTCTATTTTCTTAAAGATGTAAGACAGGGATGACATGTTTTATGCAGAGATTTTTGATCTCAGAAACCAATATACATTTTTAGAGTTCCATACCTAATAGGAAAAATACGGAACCCTTAGGATCACTTTGTTGTCCGTCCGTCTGTCAAGACCCTTTTTCACTATAAAACGACATTGTAAGTAGCAGTATAATAATTATTCCCCGTATGTATATAAACTAAGAACTATTAAATATAATTACAAATTACAAAATAATATTTTTTAATTTGATTATCAATTAAAAAAAAATCATCTTACCTTATTTGACGTTTCTTTTTACAGGAATATGAAATGAATTAGTGCGTTATGGAACAAGCAAAGCATGCGATTAGCCACAAGCTTATATTAAAAAAAAAACAAAAAAAAACAAATGCAATGACGTCACAAGATAGTGCTTGATTAGTATTAAAGATGATTAAAAAGCCTTAATCCTATTTTTATATACAATAGTTATTTTTATTTATGTAAATGTTAAATCTATTTTATTGCAGCTTTATTTTTTTATTCATGCGAACTTAAGTTGATTTATATTTGCATTATGCATGCGAAATTCGTTTAAAGGTACTTTCACATCAAACTAATAGAAAATCTCTTAGGGAAATACATAATATAAACTTTAATTAACTCCTTTAATCTTATTAATACCAGAAAATATATCTCATACTTAATATCAAAAACTTTGAAACTATCAAATCCATGAACGATAGCGTCGGTGACTCAGGGGTCAAGCATTTGACTTGCAATCTGCAGGTCCTGGGTTCGAATCCCGCCATGTACCAATGTGTTTTTCGATGTCTGATTTACAAATGTACATTTATGCGACGTTCTTACGGTGAAGGACTGCACTAATCACCCTTAACTTAGGGTAGGCTCCGAGCCCCTCGGTGGGGACGTATAGTGAGCTGATGATGATGATGATGAAATCCATAAACATTTAACTGAATTTTTCTTCAACCAAGAGTAATAAACCTATTGAAGTAACATAACTTTCTATATAAAAACGATAAGCTTCAATACTTTAAAAACTGGAATTAAAGTGTACCACTTAATATTGACGACGAGTATAAAAATTAAATTTTTAGAGTTCCGTACTTCGAACGGAAAAACACCCTTATAGGATCACTTTGCTGATCGTCCGTCTGTTAAGACGTAACGACGTAAGCTGGAATTTACATCAAATACTCAAGTATGTTGTGTTTGTCCCTCGGTGTTGTGAAAAGATCAAACTTCTAAGCCAACGCAATGAAAAGATACAGTTATGTAGCAAATTTCCGCAATTTTTTTTATTTAGTTATGATGTGAAAGTGCCCTATTGCTTTACAATAGTGCATATTCAACCTGTGCATTCTGTGGTCGTGCAGAGCGAGCATGGCGGCCCGCTCCTTGATGCGCGCGCGCTCCCCCGCACCGCCCCCACCCCCGCCCCCAGCCCCCGGCAGCGTGCGCAGCAGCTGGGAGGGGCATGACCCCGACCTGTTCCCCACCAATATGTCACTACACTGTTGTCACACCATGGACAACTCCTTTTTTTAATTCAATAAATACGTCGGTCCGCATAAAAAAATATTTAAAAAACACCAATTTTTTTTTAAATTATGAAAGCTGTCTAACCACTTATAACTCTTTTTAAATTCAATAAATACGCGGTTCAAATTTGAAAATACAACCGCTTAAAAAATATTAAAAAAAAAACTGTTTCAGAATAAATATTAGAGATGCTAAAACATACTTATAAGACTTAAGGCAATCTTTATAAAGAAATTAAAAAATGGATACGTAAAATAAAACACGAAAACGCCCAACGTATTACAAATTTAAACATAATAATGCACATAGAGTTATGAAAACAAAAATTTAGAGCTGGCAATGGACTTAAGTGATGCAATGACAATGAAAACAAGGGACATTTAAACAAAACTAATTTGTCTATGTGCAAACTATAGGGGGATCTATTACTAGAATATAAAACTAACACCCAATTATGATATTCCTAGGGGAATTACTAACTCTAGTGGTTACCATTTAGTTATGATGACACACAAAATGCAATTTAGTAAGGTGTCATTTCATTATTTATGTCTCAGTTGCAATAATCTTCAATAATTAAAATAACCCAGATTTATATGTTTTTTTTTATTTTTAAAATATTAAATAGTCTATGTTACTCAGGTACAATGCAGTAATTTGACGGTGAAAGAATTTTTGAAATTAGTCGAGTAGTTTTTTACTTTATCTGTCACAAATATAGAAATATTTTTCCATACTAAAGTTAACTTTTTATAACAAATTTGTAAGGATTATTGCAACTTTTACAATAAAAAAGGTTACACAAATATAATGCACACACAATGCAATGTTTTGTGAATGTGATATCAAACATTTAGTAACAAAATTCACAAACATTAGTATTATCAAACTGTGGATTTCCACTGTTGCAACATCAAAATATTACGACAGTAGATTTACACGGAAATTGTCATTTGTTGTAGTTTTGCTGGATTACATTACAATTGTCATAAAAAAACCTACGTAATCTTATATATAAAATTCTCGTGTCACAATTTTCGTTCGCATACTCCTCCGAAACGGCTAGACCGATTCTCATGAAATTTTGTGAGCATATTGAGTAGCTCTGAGAATCGGACAACATCTATTTTTAATCCCGCGCGGACGGAGTCGCGGGCGACAGCTAGTTAACATATAAATATGTAAAATCTTGTAGGTACTGTCGGGGAATTTGGTGGTATTAAACTTTAAAAGGGACAGTAATTTGAATTTTTCGCAAGTATTGAGATGACACGAAAACAACTAATATGACGCAGCTTTTAAATATGTCTGTACATAAAAAGGTCGGACAATGGTACACTTCTAATTGCTTATATGATATTTTGCAAGAACCGACGTACTTTGTTTTGCTGCAAGGAATTTTTCTGTAACTTGAACACCGCGAAGGGCCCAGACTGTACATTGCATGATAACTGCATAGAAAAAATTGACAAATGCAAGATTTTACTTACACAATACAATTTTAATATCTTACAAATTGAAATTACCAATTTCACAGCAAAACTACAAACAAATCGACAAAATAAAATTCAATACCCTGTAGTACCCTTACCTGACGTGTACAGGGTGGGGGGCGGCCAGGGAAGGGCCGGGTCCGTCCTCGAACACGGGGTTGTCCATACTGTACCCCACGGGAGGAGGTGATTTGCATTTCTTCATAGCAGCCAATCTTTTCATCAGACTGACGCCCGTTGATATTGAAATTTTCTCAGATTTCGTCTTCTCTTTGGGCTACAAAAATATAATTTCTATACATTTAGATGGAAAATATATAGGAGGAACACTCATTTTTTTCCCATTATTTTGTTTGTTTTTTTTATGTTAAATCAATTAAAGTATATAATTAAAATATTACAACACAAAATGGTAGTAAATAATCGTAAATATATTTTTTTTTAATTTACCTTGTCTGTTTTGGCAGCAGCTTGCGGTTGAGTCGCCTGAGCACTCCATGGATATGTCAGAGGTTGCACTGTTGATATATGAAAATATATTACTATGTATTTATCTATGGGTTTCCGAGATCATAATCTCTAAAATATATCGTCATTCCTCTCATTATCTTTGACAAAACTGAGATAAAAATATGTTTCAAACGGAGATTTTGGTTCTAGAAATTAAAGGTTATACAGTTGAAAAAAAAATCCTGTATTTGCTTTACTTATATCGAAAAAACCTAATCTTAAAATTTCTGTCTGTCTAGTCACAAATCCGCGTATATTCCGGGTAATCTCCGGAACAGATTGACCGGTTTTATCTGGACTTAAACTGAAAGATAGCTGATATATGCAATAATATTATAGACAATTTTATTGACTTTTTTATATATATTGGTATAGAAGATTTACCAGTTGTGGGGCTGGCAGTCCTAGGGGGCGCATCAGGAGGTGCTTGTGTAGTTTTAGGATTCGCTTGAACGACCGCCTGAAAAAAAAAACATATAAAAAAATAAATAAACATAAATTAAATATTCCTTATAACATAATAAATCACAGAAGAACTCTATTTTACGTATATTTTCTGTGAAATCGTTGTATTTTATCTTAATAATCGACTTAGGCTTTACTACTGTTATAAATGTATGGATGGATGGATTCATATGAAGAATAGAGGTTTTATAACTTAATTAACTGTCGTTTTATAAAGATGAATGATGTAAGTGACCTTGTCGTGCTTAGGTCTGGTCTGATGGTGAGCTGGTTGTGCATGATGCGGTGCATGGTGCGCGTGTTGTGCTGCTGCAGGCACCACGTAGTTGCCGGGGAACACGCCGCAGCGCTGCGTGCTCTCCGAGTATCCCTTGTACCATCCGTCACGACAACGCTCCGTTACAGTATACAAACCTGAAATATAATACTTATCATGAGTTTCTGAGACTAACATCTCTGTATAAATATATTGTCATCCCTGTAATTTGATAAAACAGAGATAATAATATGTTTTGAACGGGAATTTTGGTCTAAGAACCCCACGGTTAGTGATATTAAATGACAGCAGATCAACACGTCTTCATCTCACAATTAAAAATAAATCTAGTAATAAATATATGCTACATCACCGGGGAATAGTGTAACTTGCAAACAGTGAGAGAATATTTCCAATTGGTTTAGTACTTTCGGAGTATATACAATGTAAACAATCAAATTTTTCCTCTTTATAATATTAGTATATATCTTAACCAATACTTAAGTCTAGATTTCTCATACTAAATTAACACTAAGGGACTGATTTGACCGTGCTTACAACAACAATAATAAAAAAAAACTGTAATAGACAGCAATCTAAACGGTAGACTTTTTTGTCCTTGAAACTTCATTAAATTATATATATTTTTTTTTATAATTAACATCTTTCCAAATAAAGATTCAAGAAAAGAAGAAGTGATAAATCACCTCCTTTCTTGAGTTCCAGTTCATCAGACTTCTGCGGTTTGTATGGATACATGGCGACGTAAGCTGCAGGTAGAGGGCGCTCGTTACTTCTAGAACGACGACGTCTTCTCTCTCCCTCTCTTTCTGTGCGCTTTCTGTCTCTCTCTGGGGCGTGGTCTAGAAGACTGGTCGCTAGGATTTCAGCTGAATGTCTGCAAAGGTATATTTTACATTTTATAAACTAGTATTCGCCCGCGATTCCGTCCGCGCGGAATTGAAAAAAAATATTATTAAGTGGCCTATGTATTCCTTCAGACTATGTTCTACGATCAGCGAAATTAATACAGTCGTTCTGGAGCTACCTTCACACAAACAAACATACATCCATCTAAACATCGCATTTATAATATTATTAAGATAAGTAATAAGTTAAATTAGGAAACTTTTTAAAACACACCTTTTTAATTTTCACAAATTGAAATGAAAAAAAGTGATTTTAGTATATACCTTTGGAATATAATCTTTATGTAATAAATCTTAGTATATAGAATTAAATAACTCACCTATTTACCGGTGTATGATTCCCTTGCAGATGTGTAGAGGGAGTCAGACTGTGTCTCTTCTCTCTTTCTCTATGATGTTCTCTATGAGACCGGGAATAGTTTCCATCTTTGCCGTGAGATGGCGACAATGCGGCTTGCAGACCCAGCCCGAAGTTCAATAAAGAATCAGGTCCACTGGGACGTACAGTCTTAGAAGATGAAGGTACATCTAATCTAGACGTATCATTATTTTCTAGACTTTCATTTTGACTCTGTGATGTACTTGCTGTCATTTTAGGACTTTCTGTTGGTGGTAAACTGACGTTTAACGATGTGTTAGTCGCGGTTGAACTTTCGTTAAGACTTAGAACTCCCATAGAAGTATTTATTGAAGTATCTTCATTATCATTTGTTAATTCAGGTGTTGGATTTTGAACCGTATTCTGTACGTTTACGGTTGCATTTCGTTCTGTATTATTGTCGGGTGAACTGGGTAAACTGGGTTCAGCACTTTCACAAGTACTTGTATTTGAGCTGGTATTCGGTGTTGTTGTCGAACTGACGCCGACAGATGGCGTGTTCATACTCGAACTAGAATCTGAGCTGACATTATTTGCATTGAAATTCGCCACTGATATAGGAAAATGTTCATGAGTTCTCACATTCTGGTAAGTGTTGTCTGCTTTTTGTGTGTAACTTTCAAATTTTCCTACTCTCATACGTTCGTAGTCATTGATACGTGACACATTTTGTATGCCAACACTTTTATTATTATGAACATTAACAAAATGATTGATAAATTCTAACGATAGTTTAGTTTGGGTAGGTTCAACAATATTTCTAGACATATTAGTGACAAGAGGTCCATGAGAGACAGTTTGGGGGACTAGGATCTGCTGTTGTTGTGTTAGCATGCTATGTGCGTGTGGAGGATAGTTGTGTGGGTTTGGTGTCATGGGTGTCATGGGTGCCATGTTCTGGTAGTTGCCGTGCGCGGAGGGTGGCGCGGAGAGGGAGACAGGCTGGTATCGATGCGCGTGCTGAGTGTGCCTGTGCTCCGAATGGCCTGGTCTTGTATCTTCAGAGGGCAGTGGTGGTACTGCCCGGTTTAAGGGTACACTGGAATGATAAATTAAATTATTAATTATATAACTAAATCAATACAATGGTTTTTTTCGTAAATATTTAATAATATTCAGATGTTAAGACTAAACACAGCTGATCGTGTGTTTAGGACATCACCAGCAGATGACCTAGGCTAGGTCTAGAGAGACTCAATTAGTAAAAATTATTAAGATATGATCCAATTTTTGATAAAAAACTAACAAGTAAGTAATAAGTAGTTTTTGAGTTAAGTAAGTAGTTAGTAGTTTTTGAGTTAAGTACATCTATACGGATTGTAAGCTTCTTAGTATTTCTTAATAGTTTAAATATCTATTTTAAAATTTTCTATTCGAAAAAATTGCGTACTCTTCCTGGCGATGCTCAAATTACATATAGAATGTTTCTAGTAACAGAACGCAGAGATGTTTAATCATACTAAAACCACACTAAGTGGTCCGTAATGACTCTGAGTGTTACAGAATGATAAGTATGTTTAGTATTGTGAGGTGTACCTGTTCATGAGTTGTCGTGCGGGCTGGTTGAGCTCAACAAATGCGATGGGGAAGATGCCGACGCGGCGCTCCAGCCGACCCTCCGCCCAGTTCTCGTCCACACGTCTGTGCACCGTTATTATTGCACCTGAAACACATTTGGATGGATGTATGGATGTATGTTTGTTAGAAGGTATCTCCAGAAGATGGATCTCGCTGAAATTTGGCATAGATGTAGAATAGTCTAGAAGAAGACATGGCTAATAATTAAGTTTTTTGAATTCCACGAGTATGGAGCCATGGTGATACATTTATATTAATTATTTTGTAACAGTATATACATATAAGGCTATTCTATCATCATCAGCTCACTATACATCTCTACTGAGGGTTTCTGAGCCTATCCTAAGTTAGGGGTGAGATTTGATTATATACATATATTTATTTATATATTTAAAGTTACCTTTATCAAAAGCCAAACAACCTTCTTCATCAGGAGCGGACATCCTGAAGTCGTATAGAGCTTTGCACAATGCAGTCGGCACGGGCAATGCTACCACTACCTGAAATAAAATAATTTTATTACTTGAACATTTTTTATATCATAATGCAAACGAATCTTATCTAAATCTATACAGACTAACAGAGGAGGGGACGCACAGAAAGAGAATATTTCCCCTTCCTATCCATACCTTCAAAGATGGATAAAACGTTCACAAAACAGACTCCAAAATATAATATGTATTTTTTGGCTTGACAAAATACAACTCACATGGTCCTTCGCGCCGGATAAAATTGTTTTAATATTAAAATACTTGTGTACTCGAAACATACACAGACTTGCGGAACAGACAGACGGACAAAAAGTTTTTAAAATTGGTTGTTAAGGCATTCGCCTTGATATATTTATATTGCACGTAAACTAAACATGATTTTTTTTTTATTATTAGATTATTCAGTCAAATATTTCGATGACAGATTATTGATTTTTTTAGTTCAATATTAATATCTATGAGAATTTTACCTGTACATATGTGATAGGGAACATGCCAGTTCGCCCCGAGCACTCGCCTTGATACCAGAAATGGTCCAATTTCTTTTGCAGCATAATCGTATCGCCTTTTTTAAATGACAGGTCACTGTAAAATAAATATATTACATTATTTTACTGTTTAAAATATCAAACATCATAATAGCTGGACTGTAAGTATACTATAACACGGACTAAAGATCTAGTCAGTGGGTCAATTCTCTTAATTGTAATATCAATTTGACTTCTTTTAAATTTGAATATTTGTTATGATTTAAATTTTCCAGTTTTTGGATATTTCTCTACGAACTTATAAATCACTAGCTGTCACCCGCAACTCCGTCCCCGCGGGATTAAAAAAAACTTAGTAAGTAGCCTATATATTCTTCCCGATATCTATGCCAACTTTCAACGAAAACCATTTTGGAGATACCTTATCACAAACATCCAAACATTCGCATTTATAACATTAGTAAGATTTTACTCAGGTAAAAGTAATCTATCACTAAATATATACGTGGTTATAAATCTTTATATCGATATTATAAAGGTGTGTACACACTGACCCCGGCTCCTTGGATATGAAGTCGTAGATGGCGCGGGCGTGCGGCGGCAGCTGCTTGGCTTCCGTCCGCGCACCTTGCTGCGTCTGCGGCTAGAAATCACAACAATATCTAAATTATTATCTAGATTTTATATATGGACTATGTTCGATACTTTATTGAGTAGAACCTTTTCATACGACATTACGGAGAGAATATCGAGCGAAAACGAAATGAAGTCAAGCTGCTTTTACAAAATAATATTTTTATTAAGACTTCGTATACCTGAGAATGCCCACTCCTCGGCGTTCGTTGGACCACGCTGACCTTCCTCGGGGCAGAATTCTTCATGCCCTCGAGGATCCTCATCAGGAGCACATTGGGAGGCAGCTCCTCCACTTTGGCCTCGACTAGCACCCGACACTCCGGACATCGTAGCTCCTTGTGCGATTCAACTATCACCTGGCACGCAAAACGTTGTATTATTAACAAGCTTGTATGGAGAAATTGGCAACTTTACATAGAAAGTTTCTATACGACGAACTAAATAACCGATCCTTAACATCGGTCTAAAGATTTTTTTTATTTAACTCTGTATTACGCGTCCTAAACAATGGATTGAATTCTTAGTTTGCTATAGCGATCTTTACATCTGTTAAAGGCAAATAGATTGAAAATTGGAAGTAAAAATATGTAAGATAACCAAAGATGACATTAAAATCTATAATTGGGTTCAACCTTTAGTTAAAACTTTTTTAATAACCCAATAATAAACGCTAGTGCTTAAGTGTACGGTGGGCGTAATGAGTCAAATATGTCTCCAAACAGACCAATTTTGCACGACAATATCGTCGCTATTATGTTTCTAAGAACACGTATGTATTAGAAATGTCGCTGACGCAAATCTTTTCCGAGAATTCCCTCAATATTTTGTAGAAGTATCATACTATTATATAGGAAGACTAAAATATCACTTCTTTGCAATATACTTGAAACCAGAATATATTCTAGGCGTATATTATTCTGGTTTCAAGTACACTATAAAAATCTCTAAATCTAAACGCACAAATGATCAAACGGCTAACATTTGTTTGAATGTTTTCATGCGTTCTGTCTGACTGCGCTAAACACAAAAAACGCCAAAACAAAACCCCCAACTCAAAGGGTTTGAAAGAATCTTTTAATCTCGTTCTAAAAAGGCGTCGTTCGCGTGAATAAAACAGCAAACGAACTATACACGTCGGTGACTTTTGTGTTTTTACCGTGTGTTTCCATTAAAAAAAACACATTCACAAAAACATCACAATATGTTTGTTAATCTGTTTTAGCATAGAATGAGTGGAATAACATATCATCATCATCAGCTCACTATACGTCTCCACCGAGGGGCTTATAGCCTACCCTAAGTCAGGGGTGACTAGGCCATAGTCAACCACGCTGGCCAGGTGCGGGTTGGTTGACTTCATACATATCTTTGAATTTCTTCTCTCTTTGTGCAGGATGGGCTCGAAACTAGTCGGTGCCGCCACCGGACTAAAATACGTGAGTGTTTTAGCCGTTTTTATATAAGTTTATTATAATGTCTCACGAAAGTTTGAATAATTTAATATAGAATCGAATAATTTCCAATAACTACGAAAATGATACTCATTGGAAACTTTAGGAAACAATTTTAAAAAGCTTGTTTTTAGGGTTCCGTATCTTATAGGAAAAAACGGAACCCTTATTGGATCACTTTGTTGTCCGTCCGTTTATCTGTCAAGACCTTTTTTAGTTACGTCTCTATAATGCTAAGAGTACGTGTATCGTCAGAAATTACAAAATTATCTATCTCACCTCATTAATATCTTGAGGTCGTGAGGTACTATCATATGAGGTTGATCCTTTGTCGGAACAATTTATGTAATTTAATACGTGCCCAATATCGTCAGACGTCGGATAAGTTAGTCGGTAACGTTCGTAGGAAACTTAACCCGGATTAAGTAACACTCCCCCTTGAGCTAAGCTAGCGCTGCACAACTTTGAGTAACATAATTTGCATTTTAGTGCAAACTAAACAAGAAACAGTAGCTGAATGGTACAATGTATAATATTAATTAATTAAAACCTATTTTATCTAACAAATATTATAAATGCGAATGGATGGATGGATGAATTTTTGTTCAAAGGTATCTCCAGAACGACTGCACTATATAGAACATAGAAAGAACACTACTAAGTTTTTTTTTTGTAATCCCGCGCGGAAGGAGTCGAGGGCGACAACTAGTACTGCAATTAGATTACTTTGACTTTCATGTATAAATGTTATGAATTAAAATAGTAGCTAGTTTGGCATAGATGTGGAACATAGTCTGGAAGAACGCATAGGCTACTATTTTTCTTAATTTCGCGCGGGAGACAGCTAATATAACAATAAAATTTACTTTTGTATGCATTGATTTCTTTGTACAAATTCTATGTTTATTTGTTACCGGCTGTCACCCGCGATTTCCACGCGGTATTAAAAAAATCTTAGTAACTAGTCTATGTGTTCTTCTAGAATATGTTCTACATCTATGCCAAATTTCAACAAGATCAATAATGCTATCCAAACATTCGCATTTATAATATTAGAAACATCAATGTGTTTTTGTAAGCAGTGAAAACGGACGGCAACATGTTGTGTATTCCACGATATCGTGCGATATAGAACTAACCCTTTATAAAGGTTCATGGATCGCTACATCGAGTGCCCTAAACTGTAAAGGTCAATATAATAAAAGCTCAAGATAGGGTTGCCTATTTAAAAAATGCAAATATATTATAATATAAATGTGTAAATTATCAAGTTAAATATTCCAAATAACGATATATATTTCGTGATACGTTTGACAAAATTTAACAGCATTGTAAAATCTATTTTGCATCTTAGTAAAAAAAATATATAAAACAGCTGTGTGATCAAGACCAAAGCAATCATTACTCCTAACGACTTTGTTTACTCATATAATCAAATATATTACGTAACGCACAAACATAGACATTTTTTTTTATAACAGAAGGGGGCAAACGAGCAGCGGGAACACCGAGGTGTTCAACGACGCCCATGGACATCAGCAATACCAGAGGAACCGCAGATGCGTTGCCGGCCTTTGAGGTGGTGATAAGCTCGCTTCTTGAAGGACCCCAAGTCGTATTGGTTTGGAAATACCGTTTGTTTTCTCAGCAAATATTATTTTTGGCAACCCTATTAGATAATAGAGTGCAACAAACGCTATGTACTTCGCCGTCATTTGCAAGATATTTTCTTAGAATATAAACATCCAGACGAGACGATGGATACTTCTTAAAAATTCAAATTTACGTAAACATCGTTATTTCAGTTTGCGAACAAGAAATATTATTATACTTTGTTGAATATTTTATAATAAAAATCAATTTTATAAAGCGTTACACAGACATGATTTATAAATTCCAATTTTATATAATATTATAATAGTTTTATTATATTTACAAACCAGCTGTCGCCCGCGACTCCGTCCGCGCGGAATTGAAAAAACTTAATAGCCTATGTGTTCTTCCAGATTATGTTCTACATCTATGACAAATTTCAGCGAGATCCATACAGCTGTTCTCGAGATACCTCCAAACATCCATTCATCCAATCATTCGCATTACATTAGTAATAAGTAAGATATAGCTCAAATATTAACTAGTCCAATTTTAAATCTTAGTCTAGATAATATTAGCATATCTTATCATTTGCTTATTTCCCGTATATTATGTCAAGGTGCTGCGCCGATATTAAAGCATTTTAATGATAAATTCATACATTACATTAGTTTATCATTAATTATCAGCAAATTGAAAATAATAGGTAAAGGTCATAATTATCAATGAAATCTCTGAAGAAGCAATAGAGCATAGAATATACGCATAGAGATGATATGTGAATTTAGTAAAAACTAGCTGTTGCCCGCGACAACTTCCACGCGGTATTAAAAAAAAAACCTTAATCAGTAGACTACTACTAATTTCATCGAGATCCATGTAACCGTTTTGGAGTTACCTTCAAACAAACATTCATCCATCATCCATCTAACAATCCATCCAAACATTTGCTTATTTAGTAAAATAACAATGTTATTTAGTTAATCCTTTAAAGACAGTCTACAAAGGTATTATGTTATAAATTTTATCTGGCTTGTAGAAATAGGTCTTGTATTAGTCTAATTATTCTTTAATTTCTATCTGGTGTACAATATTATGGAACGTCGGTGGCTCAGTGGTCAAGCACTTGACTTGCAATCTGCAGGTCCTGGGTTCGAATCCCGCCATATACCAATGTGTTTTTCTGATTTACATATGTACATTTATCCGGCGTTGTTACGGTGAAGGAAAACATCGTGATACAAACTGCACATATCTGAGAAGAAATTCAAAGATATGTGTGTTCAACCAATCCGCACTTGGCCACCGTGGTTGACTATGGCCTAATCACCCTTAACTTAGGTTAAACTCCGAGTTCTCGGTGGGGACGTATAGTGAGCTAATGATGATGATGTACAATATTATAGCATACTAATGATCGCCCGCGACTTCATCAGCACAGAATAAAGTAGCCTACAACATGCTCGCGTGCATTAGCTATCTTCCAGTCCAAGTTCCTTAAAAATCGGTCCAGCCGTTACGGAGATTACCCGGAACAAACGCGGCCTTCAGACAGTCAGACAGACAAATACATTTTTTTCTATATTACATACAGACACGCTAATTTAATTAATATGTATAGATTAATCTTTTCATGTTAAGTAAATAGTATACATCTTTAATTAACACTTAACTAAACTCACAAAGTACATTGCCAAAAATATTACGAAATTCTTAAACTTCGCCGGTCCAAATAAGCCTGCTCTCAGACGTCGTACCTTTTAAGGGTTCTCCGCGTACACGTGAAAGCCGCGTCGCCATAGCAACGAGAATTTCGTCAGACAATCGATAACGTGATATTTTTATATTTGCCAGTGGACCGCTATAACAGGTTCATAAACAACCATATTTATCAAATTTGTACAACCCCTTTTGAAGTATAACCTTTTAATTAAATCTGAAGGCATTTTTTGTGTATAGAAAAAGTAATAAAATCAATCTAAATTATCTTACTAATATTATAAATGCGAATGTTTAAATGGATGGATGTTTGTTAGAAGGTATCTCGATGAAATTTGGCATAGATGTAGAGCATAGTCTAAAAGAACACGTACTACTAATTAAAATTTGCAGTCGACAGCTAGTATCTAATAAAAATAATACATTAAGGTGACTTATAGAAGTCTTACCGTGGATTTTGACTGCCGAAACACATGTATAAAAACATAATATTGTATTTTTAATTCTGTTAAAAACAAAAAGTAGATGTACAAAGTTGCCGTAATTTTTCTATAAATGATACTAGGCGAGCATAACTAAGTGAAACAAACCGTACCGTATTCGTGTTACATTCACCAGAGAATCACAGTCAAGGTACATCTATTATTTATAGCTAGAGTCGAGCTCCTAGCAAATACCTTACGTAAGAGGTTCAACAGTTTAAAAGCACTCAAGCGGACGGATAGAAAAAAAAGGTGTTTCAAGCTTAAGAAAGCTTAACTAGCTGCAAGCGCTTAAACTTTAAGCTATGTTATTTATACGTTCGAACCGAGGTGTTTTTCACAAGCTCTTTGTGAAACTCTTTAGTGAAGGAAAACTAAAGAAAATGTTTCCAAAGTGATGAATTTACACAGCTTTTTGTGGCGAATCTAAAGCATTTCAAAGACCGCACATAACTCTAACACATTAAATATATACTTAACAACAAAACACACGCTCATAACACAGAGGGGTAGGCAATCACGACCTATATAGTTACTCCTAAAAATAATTAATCCGATTTCAACAATTTTTTTTACAAATGACTAGATATCACCCGTGTTTTTGTCCACATGGAATTTAGAAAAAAAACTTAATAACCTGTGTTCTTCCAGCTTATGTTCTAAAACTATGCAATATAAGCGTTGTAGATATCTTCCAACAAACATCCATCTATTCAAGCATTCGTATTTATAATATTAGTAAAATCTAATTAGCCACGTGTACATAGAAGTAATTCCTGCAGAAGTAGTAGAAGTCGATTATTGCTCCCAATGGGATACAAACAAAGTTCACATATGGTCGGGAACCACGCGATCTATTTCTGTTATTCTTGGTACGAACGTATCGTGACTTCGGTTAATATATAATTAACGTAAACGGCTTTTTGTCAACTGTACAAACGGTTGACGAGTTTATAAAACTTGTTTGCAGCAGGTGCTTTGTGTTCTAATTTTTTTGCATTTTAAATCGTAAAAAGTTCAGATTTTAATTGTTAACTTGCTTTTAGCGTAACAAAATATCTCAAACGTTGCAAATTTTCGTATAATCCGATTAGTTCCTCTACTATTTTACGGTGATATAAAAATAGTAACAAATTTAACCGTGGTGCAATTTTCCTAATTGAACAAAGACACATTTTTTTTGTTCATTATTTATCAAATAGAGATCAGGTTATCATCATCAGCTCACTATACGTCCCCACTGAGGGGCTCGGAGCCTAAGTTAGTGGTGACTAGACCATATTTAACAACGCTGGTGCAGTGCGGGTTGACTTCACTTTGATTTTCTTCTTAGATATGTGCAGGTTGCATTACGATGTTTTCCTTCACTGTAAGAACGTCGGAGAAATGTACATATGTAAATCAGAAAAACAAATTGGTACATGGCGGGATTCGAACCCAGAACCTGCAAATTATAAGTCAAGTGCTTTAACCTCTGGGCCACTGACGCTCGGATTATGAATCAGAATTGAAATCAACATTATTTACTATCGTGTAAAAGTATATAATAAGTATGTAACTTGTTTTACATAAGAAAAACTTGCTTAGTAACAAGATCAAGAAATCCACTCGTGATAAATAAGTGAAAATAATTACAAAAAACTTTTGTGTTGTACGAACATTGTTTGTTCGATTACTTCTACGGGATATCGTGTTAGGAAGGTCAAACACGCAACTTATATACCCAATTGGCATAATGAACAACGAACATACTTTTTGCTCTGAAACTTTTTCTATTGCTTACAATTTCGTTATGCTCAGGCGATGGAATTTTAAATGCTTGTAGGCAGTTATTATCTACTTTTTAAATTTATATGGCATCACGCAATACAAATGTAACCTTTATCTTACAGCCAGACTGAAGCCATCGCATTCCGCCAGTACAGTAGGACAGCAGCGCTCATAGCTTATGGCATAAAGCCGGCATAATGTAAACACGAACTGGCAGCAAACAGTCCAAGACTAACCTGCGTTACTGTCCTACTGTACTGGCATAGTGTAAACGAGTTTAATGTAAAATTCCATAACCGTGGAATTCCACTGCCAAAAATACACATGTAGCTGTCAGTTGTTTTCAAACGAGTATTTTGACAATGGGACCCAACAATAAGTGTTTTTTCTATTCTTACATTCTGTTGCCTTGACTGAACAACTTGAATAATTCTATTCCTCCACAAAGTGAAAGGGAGATAGATTTTTAGAAGTCTACATCCACCAGGTAATTACATCGTACCTTACCATGAGATTGAACCTAAGTAAATTATTTAAAAAAAAATCATTGAGGCATTGAGCGACCGTGAGAGAGTCGTGACTAGCCAACAGGCGAGGCGGGAAGCGTTTCATTATAACACACCGGATTCGCGGCACATCGTACACGCGCACCATTCTCTATGCCTGTGTTTTGCAACCTTTATCGTAGGTTTACACTGCCGAAATACCTAATACAAAAACAAATCGACATCTCTATTTTTTAAAGAGAATGATATGTTTTCGTTATCCACAATTAGTAATATATAAATAGACGGAAAACAAGAAACAAAATCAGACATCTTACTAATATTATAAATGCGAATGTTTAGATGGATCAATGGATGTTTGTTTAAAGATATCTCCGGTACGGATGAAAGGATCTCGATTAAATTTGGCATACATATAGAATCTGGAAGAACACATAGGTTACTTTTTTTTAATTCCGCGCAGATAAAATCACGGGCGACCGCTAGCTTTTAACAACTGAGACGCCTCACAGTTTTAGTAGAAGTATAATACGGTAGAAATATATTTTTTTTAAAGTTGTGCGTGTGTCTCCAGCCAGTTTACATAATCTTAATATCTTTTTCTTGGTTATCAAAAATGTTATCAGTTTATTATTTGCTATTATCAAAGATAAGTCATCGAATGAGAGCGTGAGTCAGGGAGTGAAATTCGGAAAAAGGAAAAAATTTAGATCTAAACAATTTTCTTTTACTACTAGCTATCGCCTGCGACTCCGTCGGCGTGGATATATAAAAAAAAACTAAAAAATAATGAATAAATAGTATCCTATGTCCGTCTCCTGGCTCTAAGCTACCTCCTCACCAATTTTCAGGCATATCGGTAAAGCCGTTCTTGAGTTATAAATAGTGTAACTAACACGACTTTCTTTTATATATATATAGATTTGTCATTCAAAACTAAAGACTGGTATACATCCTTTATTTCTTTATTTCCAGAATTTTACCGTACGAAGAAATTCCTTAAAAATTCCATATAACTTTCCTATCCTTCAATATTAAAGATTTCTACAATTCTTTGTCAAACGCAATAAAACCTTTTCTAAGAATTCAATATACCTTCGAAACTCTGTAAACAGATGAAGAGCTTTATTATTTATATTTAAAAAAAAACATATTTTTCCCATGTTTCGTTTCGGCCAGTTAAAGCTAACGTATTCCAGTCTACTATTGTACAAAGATAAATTAACATAACGTATATTATTTTAGACACTTAAAAAACATTCGGCATTGTTTCCTGGCCGAAACTTTAAAAAGAATTTTAAATAGATGCATAATATTACAAAAAAAAAACATTTTTAAAAATAAATTAAAACTTATGAAAACCCATTGCTTTTAAAAATACAAATTGTACGTGTATCAATCAAATCAAAGCGAAAACATCTAAATTTGATTTAAATAACAAAGCATTTAAATTTAAAAACTTATAGAAAAAACTAAACATCATCATTATATATACCTACTAGCGGACCCGACATACGTTGTCCTGTCTACACGTCTTTAATTTGAATAAATTAATATGAAGTTAATATTTGATGAAAATTGTGAATCTAAACCATTCCCAGATCCCCTTGAACACATACAAAAAATTTCATCAAAATCGGTCCAGTCGTTTGAGAGAAGTTCAGTGACATACACACTCACAGAAGAATTATATATATACATATTAATAAAATTGCAGTGTCTGTATGTAGATAAAAAAAACAACAAATTTTAAAATTTTTGTTAATCTGTCCACAAGGCCGCGTTTGTTTGCGGTAATCTCCACAACAGCTGGACTGATGTTGACAATATTTATACTGGCAGGCAGCTGATGCACGCGGGCATATTATAGGACACTTTGTTTTTTTTTAATTCTGCGTTGACAAGGGCAACCGTAGTATTTTATATATTTCAAATCGTAACACAACCATTACCCAGTCTCAGGGGACACTGCAAACGACAGGTGTCCGATATCCGCCCACCGCTGCGTAATCGACGTGGCCTAGGCTTTCTCCTGACAATATCAGCTGGCCGCGCCCCAAACCAATGACGTACGGAATGCCGAACCAGTGTTGTAATTTTCTAATAGACAATTTAATTTGACATTTTTTTTTATTCATCTATGCCAAATTTCACCGAGATCTGTTCAGCAGTTCCCGAGATTGCTTCTAACAAACATCCAACCTTGCATTTATCTAAACTTTCGCATTTATAGAATTAACTAAAATTAGTAAGAAGTAAGATCTAACTATAACCTATTCAATTGTAAGTATTAAAAAAACTTAATCCAGTAACTTGAATGTCTTAAGTATCCATTGGCATGGTATCTGCGTCAAATCACGTCACGTCACGTAAGGCGGACGTCCGACAAAAACAGCCGACATTGCTCAACGCAGTGTAAACACCTTGTCTTGCAACGTGTGGCAGCAAACAAACTGCTTAACGTCATACTGTTACATATTGATGCAGGGATGGCACTAAAGATGTTTTTTTATAAATACACGCTTAAACTAGAGATTTCCATATGACAAGCAAAAGAAGGTTTATTTCAATTTCATTATTGTTGAATATGGTTGTTTCTCCTTATTAATATATCGATAAAAATATTTACTAACTTATAATTTCACTCTAACGACGAACATATCCGTAAAATCGTGTAAATTAATAGTTTTAATAGTTATAATATATAATTAGGTTTTTTAATCACAAAATTAAATGTTGTGGCAACCCTAGCATAGTACCGTTGCCAGAAACATTAAAATGTAAAGAGATCCATGTCTATTTATACAGGACAGTGAGTGCGAGCTTGAAACACGTCGCCCCAAGACAAATGGGTCAATTGAAAATCGATGCGACCCTGTCGAAACATGCTGAAATCATCTTTGATGCTTCAACATAAACCTACGCATTTCTTCCATGTTTACAATGTATCAAACAAGCGTTAAATGCTCATATACTTCCTTTTTTGACACCTGGAATAAATGAAATTAAATTTATTTATTAAAACCCAACGAATAACTAAAAACTTAGAATTAAAATTTGACAATAGCGACGGTTAGGGTAGGGCGACTTGGCGCGACCGTCAAGGGCGCCGGGATTAGGTAGGCGCCGCAGGCGCCAGTGTCGGAAATAAAGGGTCACCTGAGGGCCCCCCTTAAGATACCACACCTATGGAAGGTTTCATAAGGCACCAAAAAAGAGGGCCCCGCGAAAATCTAATCCAAGGCGCCGGAAATACTAAAACCGGCCCAAAGTATAAAATTTACAGCATTCCGATCCAATGTAAACGCACCTTTAGCGTTGAGAAGTTCGCTGACGGTGACATATACCAAGTGTTAACATCAATGCCACACGACGATTAATGTTAAGCAAGCGCATTTCCTGCCATGCTTCTGTTTTGTGACATGTTAATAATTAGATGCTATTAACTTCTTAAAAGGACGTGATTTTTTTTGTATACAGTAAAACACACTTAATATTAAGTGATCCCCGACATCAGTTATTTTGTTCTCCTACTTACCGTGGGTTTCTGACACCAAAATCTCCGTTTAAAACGTATTTCTGTTTTGTCAAAGATAATACTAAGGGTGACGATATGTTTTTATAGTAACAGGTACAGTATAGTAACAGGTCTCAGAAAATTAAAGTTTTTAGTTAGTTATTTTGAAAGGTAAATAACAAAAAAAAAACCTTAACTCATATTGCCTGACCTCATTAATATAATAGAACAATATAAGGTTCGTTGTAAGCTTACATGCAAGAGTTTAAAAATATAGCTTAACTTTCGTAAAATATTATTCGTATTACCATGGGAAATGTAAATTTAGGTTAAAACTCGCACGCAAAACACCTTTAATAAGAGCTTGACCCTACTTATTAATTAAACAAAATTTAGCTCAAACAGGTAAGGTCAGGAAATTCATAAAGAGGCCGCAAATAAGATAGAGTATTTTTAGAGTAGATGGGGAATTCAAAAGCACGCGAAGCGTTCGTCTCATTAAAAATTGAACGGAAGATTAATCTTGTCGAGTCTGTCGTTTACTTAATCTGTGCAAAGTGTCGTTTAATTTAATAAAAAATGTTATTAAAATAAAAAGAAAAATTTAAATGGAGGCTAATTTTTTTCCTCTTTACCTTTAAAATACTATCCCGTAGTCTTTATTTCAACAATTCTTATAGATTTAAATGGAATCTTATAGATAACAAATGACTAACAATGATCGTCATATTATTGGCCCAATCCGATGAGGGAGGGCCATAAACAAAAAACAGGCAGACAAACAGACAGACAGATCGTCATATTTTAGACAATTTACACAAAACTAAATACAAATATAATTAGATTAAGACATGAAGCAAAAACTTTTTGAAGAAATAGATGCACGCGAAGTTGGACACGGCTTTTTTAAATCTTACTATTCTTACCTATATTATAAATGCAAATATTCAGATGGATGGATGGATGGATATTTGTTTGAAAGTATCTCCAAAACGGCTGAACGCATCTCGATAGAATTTGGCATTCATATCGAACATACTCTGAAAGCACACATAGGCTATTTATGTAATTTTATCATTTATTTTCATCGCCCTCTTAAATACAAACTCAACAGACTAATTATTTTAACTAATATAAATAGCATAAAGACAATTGCCAAGTCCGTTAATTGTTATTCAAGGTCATATTTATTAATTTTGCACATTTAAGGCCTCGCCACACGAGCGGGTATTGATTCAACTTGCAAACACCACTACAATTAGTTACTAGCTATCGCCCGCAACTCCGTCCGCGCGAATTAAAAAAAACTTATTTAGTAGCCTATGTGTTCTTCCAAGCAGTGTTGTACATCTATTCCAAATTTCAACATGATCCGTGCAGCCGTTCTGGAAATACCTTCAAACATCCATCCATCTAAATTATAAACATTCGCATTTATAATATTAATAAGAAGTAAGATTGCAGTCGTTTACTTCAGTCTTTTTAAATTGCAATAGAAGGAAGTACCTATGTCAAAATTGCGCCAAAACCCTCAAAAAGATTTAAAATCAAGTATTACCAAGTTTTTTTTTTATATAAGAGAAGGGGGCAAACGAGCGGCGAGAACACCACGGTGATCAACGACAACCATGGACAACTGCAACACCAGAGGAACTGCAATGCGTTGCCGGCCTTTAAGGAATGGTATTCTGGCTTCTTGAAGGTCCCTAAGTCGTATTGGTTTGAACAGACCGTTCCACAACGCGGCTGTGCGAGATAAAAAAATTGCGCGAGAATCGCACCGTTGTGGAATGCCAGCCATCCAGGTTGTGTGGATGGAAGTTGTCATCAAAAAGTCAGCTTACAATAGACCATACAAAATACAAAGAACTATATAAATGAACACGCTTCCTTTACAAAAGTCATGCAAAACCACTGTGTGCAAATGAGGTATCCATACAGACAGGTGGATTGTACTTGACAACTTTATGTGTGCTGCCGATCGCTTGCCAATAAAAAAAAAACGCGCATTTACCAGATTATTACTAGCTGTTGCCCGCGACTCCGTCCGAGTGGAATTAGAACTTAATTAGAAGCCCGTGTGTTCTTTAAGACTATGTTCTACATCCATGCCAAATTTCAACGAGATCCATGCAGCCATTTTAAAAATCATACTAATATTATAAATGAGAAAGTTAAGATGGATGGATGGATGAAGGTATCTAGCTGAAATTAGGCATAGATATAGGATACTAAGTATTTTTTTTAAATTCTGCGAGGAAGGAGCCGCGGGCAACAGCTAGTATTTTATAAAAACTTTCCATCCATTCATAGATCCAAACTTTCGATTTTATAATATTAGTAAGATGTCGTTTCAAGGTTACTTAATTATCTTAAGATTCAATACAGTGACAGGAATCCACACTAAAGGAGCAGTCTCTGAGTGAGCATTAAACGTCTCAATACGGCAGTGAAACGTTGCGATTCGCGCCGCCAATCTGTCGAGACCTTGCATTAGCAGGTCAACGTATTTATTGTGAGTGGAATCCCGCATGCAACATCTCAGTATGACTCAGAAGAACTTCCCAAGAAGTCGCAAGCTGCACAAATAAACAAACTATTACATTGTATTATAACCACTATAACTTAGTCATTACGGTTGATATTTGTATGTATTTTATTTAAATAAAAATGTCCTTAAACACGTTATGAGTTGTTAGACAAGTATGTCATTCACTGATTTGCCTCTAAGTAACCAACCGTTGGTTTCTGAGTCCGATATCTCTGTATAAAACATATCTGACAAAACAGAAACGATGTTCTAAACTGGAATTTTAGTTTCGGAAACTCACGGTAAAAGAAGTGCGCAATGGTTCATAAAATTCTTTTATCGTGTATCGAAGAGCTTTAGTAAATCAGACAGGACATTAACATTCTAGTCGCACGTGTAGCATTCAATTTGCCAGTACGTGAGTTCGATGCCGCGATATTTTAGCGAGACGTTACAAACGGTACGGTGATGTATTTTTATCGATCAATAGTTGGGAAAATGAACTTTAAATGTGTCTGTACATTTCGCTACTTTCAAATTTATCAGAATACGTCTGTTTATATGGAAGAGTATGTATTGTTTATGTACAGTGGAGGACATTTATTTACTACCCATTTCAAGGAAATTATACTCAATACAATAAGATTGAAAACTTCTCACAGTAGCATAAGATAATGTCTGGTGACAGTTTCCTGTACAATATTGGAACGTTAGTGGATAGCGAATTTAATTCTTTATCCGTTCTTTTATTGCGAGTTGTGACCGACTTTGAAGAATGAGGTGTCATTTTATTCTACGAAATATTAATCTGTCACATTTACGTGACTGTGTTTTTAATTAACAATCCTGCAATATAGAATAATTTGCGAAGCACAAAACAGAAGGTCAAATAGTTGTCTTAAGTTGTCCTTTCTTATTATATGTAACTCTTCTTTTTTTTTGTTTTTTTGACAAATGCACTTAAACTTGTTTTGAGTCACTTATGTGAAAAGGTGTGAAACTGACTCTATTATATCTAATCAGCTTATATCACGTATAGACGACAAGTATGCATCAAGCACACGACTTGGCTGTTGTCACTAGAATACGAATCCTTACAGTTCAACGATATTCGATAACGATGAAACATCGTGATCGGAATGAACGAGGAGATGACTCAACAGTGGGCTATTATCGATTTAATTGTGATCGATTATTAGAACTTCATATCGATTTTAGTATTGTATTGATAAACATTGGCAGAATAAAATGTTACCTTTGCCTTTTTTTGTAGAGTATTATTAACTTACGGACGTAGATACAAGACAACGGTCGATTGACTATCAATGTGATCGACTCTTTAAAAATCAGGTAAAAAGTTTTTTTTTCGACATTCACATGACCTTCGATGAAGCAGGTATAAATATCCGACTGACCTTGTTTGTCGTAAGAATAATTTATGAAACATCACGAGCAAAATAAACGTTATAACGCGTAATGTTTTCACAGTATTATTGTGAAT
Source organism: Papilio xuthus (assembly GCF_000836235.2). Classification (NCBI taxonomy): domain Eukaryota; kingdom Metazoa; phylum Arthropoda; class Insecta; order Lepidoptera; family Papilionidae; genus Papilio; species Papilio xuthus. The sequence continues at coordinate 5,009,623 of NW_013531700.1, forward strand.
TTCAACATGCTAAACAATACTTTAAAAAAGGGAGTTACTAGAATTCTTTCAACTTATAGCAACTATATAAAAAAATCCTGGTCAAAATTAAACAAATTCGTTTTTACGCTGAAGGAAAACATCGTGATGCAACCTGCACATATCTGAGAAGAAATTCAAAGACATCTGTGCAGTCAACCAACCGGCACTGGACCAGGGTGGTAGACTATTGTCGTGGGGACGTATAGTGAGCTGATGATGATGTAGAATCATGTATAAGAACCATAATAGAAAGATGGTGAGAGATATTACTTGCAACCGTACTTTATTAATTACTAGAGCATGACTCAATAGAATGAGTCAAAGCAAATGCCAACCGGCTAGATAAGACGAAGGGCAATAAAATTATGTTTATTTACGTTGCCCGAGGAAGAGGGTTGTTTAGTCGGATTGCAGGAGTACACGCAAACGAAAAAGTGTTTAAAAACTATTATTATATTTAAGTAAAATTTGTGTTCATATTACATTACTACAGTTTGTATGATAATTATTTTATAACTAGCTTTCATCCGCGTCTCCGTTCATGCGGAAATGAAAAAAACACTTTATTAGTAGCCTATGTGTTCTTCTACATCAATGCCAAATTTCAGCGAGATCCATGCAGCCGCTTTGGAGATATTTTCAAACAAACATCTATCCATCTAAACATTCGCATTTATAATATTACTAAGAAGTAAGATTCCCCGCCTTGATACAACAAAAAAAAATTTTTAACATTGGATGCACAAACATTGTTAACAGAATACGATTGTACGGATTTTTATTAATGAATAAACACTTTTCCATAGCATTGTACCGGTAGAGACGGTTGTTTATACAATGCCGTCCTAATTTAAAAGTAGTTAAGATGCGTACAGTACATACGTATCAGCTGGCCTAATGGTACATTATGTATTTCCTGCTGCATACATCACTATGATATATTGCTTACAGATAACATAGCTGTCAAATAATCTACAACTACCTACTTAAATTAGACAAGAATAAGATAAATTACATTACTGTGTACATTATACTTTGACATAATAATTAAGTCAATGACCTCTTTTTATTTATAGGATAGTTATAAGTAAGTCTACTAATATTAGAGTATAAATAAGTTAATCATCTCGTGATATATTTAACACGTTAGCTGCCATGTCGGACTATATGTCCGACAAGCTAATGTTTCAATCAGGCCGTGTCGGTCTATGAGTCCGACAAGCCATACTTCCATTCAACACCTCGCTGTGGCTTGTCGGACGGTTTTCAATTGAATTGTTGTATACAGCGTAATCCGCAAGGCCCCATAAAGCTTATAAACAGCGGGTCAATTTTTTTCGTCTTTCGAAAAATCATTCTGGAAGCTAACATGTTAAAGTAAGAACTGATAGTTCTTTGCTGCTGCTGTGTTCCATTAAAGATGTGTTTATTAAACTTATGTTTGGAGATTACATGGCAATAGTCGGGTTGATTCGATCACGACTAACATTTTTGAGTGCGTAATAGCGTTAAGTTTTATCGATTGTTTTACCGTTGGTTTCTGAGACCAAAATCTCTGTATCGTCATCATTTTCTTTCATTTTTGACAAAACAGATACAACAATATATTTTTAAAGGGGATTTTTGTCTCAGAAACTGTGGGTTGATCTTGTATTCTTTATATGGTAAGCTCTTTCAATGACTAAAGCGGTTTTAAACGAAAAGGATCTTAAGAAGATCTTATCTATTGTACAAACCTTCAAGCACTTCAAACAGAATGTGTGTTGGCAGGGTAAGACGCGCGAGGAGGTGTCGAGCCTCTCCAAGCACACGGAGCACTCCAGTAGATCGTTCAGTAGACCTTCATCCATACCGTTCGGAACCTGGGACAAGGAAACGAGTACAAATTATTGACAAGCCGTATCATCTTTCATTGTATTAAAACTGCTTTAAAATAATAAAAAAATCTAGATACTAGGCATAGACATTTAATAGTGGTTATGTAAATATCATAAATACGTATATGTTCAAGATTAATTATATTAACATAGATTTACATTGGCTACGTATTTCAGAGCGGACTTGTTACAGCAGGATTCCACGGTTACATTCTACTGGATGGTGACGATCTGTCACTTTTTACCAGCTGTCGAGTGCAATGTACTATACAAGAGAATACGTAAGCTTGATTATATTTATACTATGTCGTTTAACCCACAGTTCATAGAAATGTACTTGTATGTACATAAAATTATATGTACCGTTATCAAGATTTTTCTAAGGGGGCGAATAGTTTGGACTGTAAATTTAACTAATATTATAAATACGAATGTTTAGATGGATGTTTGTTTTAATGTTTGTTAGAAGGTAACTCCAGAACGGCTACACTATGTAAAACATAGTCAGGACGAACTATACTAATTAAGTTTTTTTTAAATCCGCGCATGCGGAGTCGCGGGCGACAACTAGAACTGCAATATGATTACTTTGACTTTCATGTATAAATGTATAATAGCTCATTTTCTTAATAACTATTATAATGAGTTGTTCAAACAGACGCAGTAAGGTTTTATATGTAGATATTTTGCTAAATTATACATGAAATATTTATATCACATGACGTTCATATCATAGCAAAGAATCTTATCTAATAGTTCTGGAAGAAGTATGATTATTATATTTCGTTATATTTCGTATTATATTTCTGCCAAAAAATATACAAGTTTCTGAGAGTTTTCAGAGTTTCTTACATAAAACATATTTTTGTGAATGTATTTCCAATGCAATCTCATGGTTATACACAAACTCAAAAAGGAAACGTATGACTTCTTTCTTCTTTTATCACAAGCCAGTGTTTTATTGTACCATTTGCATGCAACTACCGGTATAAACATCTGCCAAATTGTAATGCCACCATATCCGCTACTCCATTTATTACGTACGATTCCGTACGCGGGATATTAAAAAAAAAAATTAGTAGCCTATGTGTCCTTCCAGACTATGTTCTACATCTACGCTAAATTACATACAGATCTGTTTAGCCAATCTGGAGATACATTTAAACAAACATCGATTAAAACAATTTTTGCAGTAAAATCTATGCTCCTAAAAATGTTCGTATTACTTTTGAATTTTATATTATGAACCAAGGGATAGTTTGTTAGGTTGTCTACCCCTGTCGCGGAGGAGAGCGAAAGCGTGCCCTTGGCCCCGTCCCGATGCGTTGGAGGAACAGAGAGGTTTAGTGGGTATGCCTCCGCTTTGAAATGATCATGTCCTTTGATCCAGCTTCAGAAACATTGGACAGAATTTCATAGAATTTTCATCATTCGTTTATTACGAAAGTTGTGTTAATTGCCCCTTTTAGAATACTTAATAGGGTGACACATTTCGATAGAAAAATGTTGACAATTACTCGTACTAAAACAGGAAGGGTCCGTAGTTAATTCAATAACCGTCCATTTATTAAATGACTAAGCGGCTTATACATAGGGTTGTCACCTTTCAGGGATTGGCTGGACTTTCCCAGGAATTTTAGAATTACGAGTTTTACATTAATGAAAAGTCACTCGCTTCGTCGTGAGTAATGATCGTTTTTGTTTTGTCTTTCGTCGTCCGTAAGGGTGAGTTGCATCATCTAACTATAACTATAACCAGTGCCTTGACATCGATTAAAACTACAGCTGCGGAAAAATACGTTGCACCATATTAATCCACGTTTATTGAAAATTGGCAGATCTACTCACACATCAAACAAACATAATGTACTAGGTCGTATTGGTTTGCAAATATAGTCGAAGACAGACCGTTTCACAACGCGGCTGTTAATAATAAATGAAAAAAAAACAATTAAATAGCCAGAGTGACGTACAAAACATTTGACAGATGACAGCCCATGTTTATCGCTAGCGCCACCTACTTATAGCTTTCAGTGTTTCTCCCCATTGAATGTTGTCTAAAAGTGCTCTTAGAACGGAAATTATGTACAAAGTCGCAGTATCCATCGTAATATTTAATCCACATCCGGTATCACATTATGAAAGCAAAAACTAATTTCCTCACACATAATCTGTTGCACTTCCGAGAATGCATAAGAAACATAGATCAGTGATATTAAAAATCTTGTATGCATACAAGCTGATACTTTCAACAACCCTTTAATTCTTTGCTTTCCGAACAAGAAAAAAAAAAGTTGTTATTTGTACTGTTAGGTAATGTCAGACTCCAAGGATTGTACAAGTCTTGTGGACTTAGAAATGGCTACAAACAAGAACCTACTACAATATGAAAGAAGGCATCTTACAAATTTGGTATGAAAGATAACTACAAAATATTATGAAGATAGAATTGGATAATTTGTATAGCAAAGAGATTTTGACTCTTAATAAAGTTTTAACACTTTCACACTACAGACGGATTACCTTTTTTACTTTATATAATAATTTTAAATATGGCCTATGTCTCCTGTGAATGATTAAGTAATTTGGAAATCGTAAAGTAGTTTTTGAATTTAATTATTAGAAACATACAATAGTTTCCTTGTTATGATCTTACTAATCCTATAAATGCGAATGTTTGTATGTATGGGCAGATGTTTGCTAGACGGTATCTCCAGAACAGCTCAACGGATCTTGCTGGAATTTAGCATATATGTAGAACACAGTCGGAAGAACACATAGGCTACTAATTAAGTTTTTGTTTTAATTCCACATGGACAAAGTCACAGGCAACAGCTAGTGTTAACACATAAGTAATGTAAATTTCTTAGAATCTCATAATAATCTCAGTTGAAATCAACATATCTTGCAACTGAAGACACTTCATAACAATTTGTAGTTCCATGAAAGTTTGTGTTGCATTGTTTTCACAACTTGCACAATGATAAGTTTCTAAAAACAAAACTTTACAACTTGCTAACAACTTAGTCAATGTCTTGTATTTTGTATTAGATACATTTTTATTGGCATAGTATGGTTTTTATAAATTTATAATACTTCACATAAGTATACAAAACCTTTAGTTTGTTTTTAAAAAAAATTAAAATTGATAAAATTGAAATTTATAAGTGATAAAAGAAAAAATTGATTTTAAATAGGTTTTATAATAATTAAAATGATAGCCGATCCTCCTGTCTCTTGTTGAGGACAAGACTCACTTTGGGTCAATGCGCCAGCGGAGTAAGTATATTAATATCCTATGTTTTAACAATATCTATAAATATAACCTTTGTCTACTACTTTGTATAACCTTATACAATCATATTATAATAGATAAATTAAAAATATTAAAAACATTGTTACAAAGTTTATTCAACAACTAACCTGTTGCCCATAGCTTTGTCTATGTAAAGGATAAAAACTAAATATATATTGTTTGTATTGAACATATTAACCTGGTCTTATATCTAAGTAAATTGATCTCTATCAGCTGTCATATCTGAATTCACCCCCTTCTTATGCATATCCTCTTTCATACAATCTATACATACTTTTTTGGTCTTCCTCTACCTTTATAGCCGCATTCAATCTGGTTGCTTTCTTATTTAAATTTATTTACAATTATGAAATTTGTTTTATCAATTATAATTTAATTCAGGTAAAGAAAAATATTAGGTGCTCAAATTATAAAAAAAACCTGTTTCTAAATTTGCTTGCCAATGTATTATCAGAAATCTCTACAAACTCATTTGACCCAGGAATTTAGGTGTTCGTCTTTCTTTTTTTTTAAATATGTGATTACATCTATGCACATCTTGAATCAAGTTTCATTTTAATTATAGTTTATTACTTAAGCTTAAATTATATACTTCTAAACAATATTCATAAGTTATTTGCCTATAAGATTTAGAAGTTATTATAATTACTTGATTGAAATCTACAGTCAAAACATTTAACAAACTTTATTTGTGTATAACTGTTAGATTTGAAACTATTACTGTCTGATTAAAACAATATAACTTTATCTTATGTTTGTAATCTTTCTCTTAACAAGTTGTTATTACGATAAAGCATGTTTATATACGCAATAATTCCTGTTCATTAGACTTTTACAAATCGAAGACTCTATAATAAATTATAAACCAAAAGACAACACTGAGGCAACAGAAAGATAACAAATTGTACATTATTGATAAAAATAGCGCACATTGTGATGTTTATCTATAGGAAGCCGAACTAAATACAAAACAACCATTCCTGATATTTTCGGAACACCCGCCGTTTTTTTTCACCTTGTTTCGACAACTTCAAACGCTGATGACTCACCAAATTGTTTAAATTCCAACGATGCCAGCGGGAAGTTGAACCATTATTGCTCTGCACGGCACAGAACCAGGATACCACCTAGATCACTCACAAATTCGACACACCAACGCTTCGAAACAACACATAATTACAAACAGCACTTCATAGAACATTTAACACAAATAATAAATAAGTTATCCACTGGCGTAATTGTTAACGGAAAAATACACTTTTCACATAAAAAACGATCAAAATTCAACTAAGAAATGCCCTTTTAGCCGCTTATTCCTTTCATTCTCTTTCATTTCATTCGTGAATTCGTGATTCGTTCGACATTCGACAAACTGAGAAGAAGCGGGGGCGGGAGCGAGATATGTATGAGGGTTGCAATATACTACTAATTTTTAAAATGTAGCCTTTTAATTTCGAAAACAGCAATTAAATTTTACAAACCTATTAAAAATGGTACTACTATAATTTCGTTTACAATGAACGATATGAAATAAAATAGAGTGATATGCACCCATCATTAAAATTAAGCTTCTTGTAACATCTGTAAAACTTCTCTCCTGCATGTCGTCTGAATGTCAGTTTGATGACAGCCTTCTGATTTTGACAGCTGACTGGAAGTGATTTTTGTTGTTGATTATTGCTGACTCCGATAATTTCTTTCTTTTAATAAGTAAATTTACAAATTTAAGTAAAAGAAGTGCTTATTAACAGTAGATTTTGAAACAATGTCACGAGATAAAAGTGTTTGGTTTGCGGAGGAAATTCTTTTAGACGCCAAGCTTATTAATTTCCAATTAGAAACCGGAGAATGGGATGCGGTGGAGGAAATGTTACGAGCAGAAGCACAGTTATCGAGAGATGCAGAAACTGGAAGATTAAGACCGTAAAAATTACAGTTTTGTAGATGAGCAAGTTTATGCAGTAATTTGGCTTGTAGACTTGCATATCTTTTGTAAAATTCGCTATATTTAAGGGTTAATTGACTCACAGTATTGAAACTGCCATGCTTTATATGACAAAAATATTATCGGTCTTGTTCCTCTTCACTCATACCATACATTTCTTTATTTTTCAATGTTAAATATATAAAACAGTAATAGTAAAAGTCAGATTTTCTTAAAACTTTAGTATGTTATTAAATGGTGATGTTATTTCGCTTCAAGACTTTAATTAGATTAATTTTGTTTAATGCTATTAATGTTATAGTAAACCTTTGTTAGTATTTGGGCAACTTATTATTACTAAATAGTACAACAATAATCTTTTTAAACATTTTTAAGAAGTACTGTAATAACAGAAAACAAATCAGATCTTATAATTATATCAAAATTAACAAACTTCAAATTTTAATTTCAGTAAAAAAGCCTCAGAGTACACATTACGATTGATAGCAGAGGTTCTGCACATCATGAGGCTGGATGTAGAACAAGCTTCATACAACCGCAGCACACTTGCAGTAGCCGAGCAATGCCTTCGCTTAGTCCGGTCATGTGCAGCTGCTGGCACCAAAATGCAGACTTATATCTCAAAAGAACTCTCCATTCTTGATTCTATGCTCATATTGGCCACAGAGTTTCAACATCCAAGTGTAGAAATACTTAATGAGGAATTACAAAAGAAATTTGAAGGCTGCATGACAGTACTAATACAAACTCTAGGCAACCTTGTTGTTAACAATCCTTTTAATCAAATCATGATATGGAACAAATTTGATACAATCATCTTGAACTGTTTGATTGGACAAAATGATAAAATAGCTTCCGCAGCAGCTATGATAGTCTACAACATACTCTTAGGTCAACCAAATGTGTTACCAGATGATGTATCCTTACTTAATTCACTTGCATACATGTACAATAATGGCAACATTGAATATCCACATTTAATTATAGAATACCTTATCGGTGTAGAAAACACATACATTGAAAGGTTATATTCTAAATTAGATCCCGAGTGCAGAATGCTCGTTTTAAATCTGGCATATAATATTTTAATGTCAACCGAATCACAGGATATAAATGTGTCAGTTAATTTTGTTAAGTTTATGGCACACGAGTTTAAAAGTAAATCGGATTGCATATTGAAAACTGTTGATAAATATGTAAACAGCATTGAACCTCAAGAAGTGGTTTTTCTATTAGAAATTATTGCAACGGCATCCAGCATGGATGCTTATATGGATTGTTTGCAGAATGACACATCTCTATTCATCAATTGTGCTTGTAAGTATAATTTTTAATAATATCTTACTACATATTTTTTATCTTACTAATATTATAAATGCAAGTGTTTGATGGATGGATGGATGTATGTTTCAAGGTATCTCCGGAATGGCTGAAAGTATTTTGATGAAATTTGGCACACTTGTAGAACATAGTCTGCAAGAACACATAGGCTACTTATTATGTTTGTTTTTTAAATCGGCGCGGACGGGGTCGCGGACAACAGCTAGTATTGAATTAATTGCACATGTAAATATCGTGCACAATAACGACAAATATAAACGTCAACTGTCAAATCTCAACCGGCCGGCTAGTCGGATGCCTTTCGAATTACAACCGTAAAGTTAGTGAAATAGTAATCATTTTTATTTACTTACGATAAGGGTAAAAACGTTAAAAAGTATTTTGCAGGAATTTTGTTTACAGTACAACAATACATTACAGTAGTTTAGTCATTTTAATTTAATACAGCGCATTTCTTTCAGTTCTTCTTCGTGCCATTCACAAATTAGGTAAAGAGAGTAACAATTTCTTTTCGTCAATAAACAAACTTTATGAAGCTACGGGCAAACATTTAATCAATGATGAAAATATATCGTCCAACAACGTTCCACCAGAAAGTAAGTACAAATAAATAGTGTAGTATTTTAATTAAATACCAAAATTTCGCATAATTATAGTGTTTGGAAGAAAATCCAACAATATGCCGGTGTATTGCCGCAACTAATCTTACTAAATTGTCAACGTTTATATCCCCCACTAATCAATCTGACACATGACATGGTAATGAAAGCGCGCCATTCGCGCGAAAGGATTCTAACTAATAATGTCTAAAAATAGTTAAGTTATCGTCTTAAAACATTTTTTTTTTTTTAAATTTTCAGTTCCGCTATGTAAAAATGATTCAGCCGACAACATGTTATCTTGTAACGAAACGACATCCGAATGTACGGAATCAGAGAGCAGCGAACAATACTTTGAATGTAATGAAAATCCTCCTTTCCTTGATAAAATAGATACATTGAACGCATTAGATAATTTAAAATTCATGGAATCAATGCCCGAACCTAAAAGAAGTCCGGATTTCAATCCAAATGTTAAAATAGATGATTTGGCTAAAGTCGCATTCAAAAGAAGTAGTTCCGTACCAAAGACTGACGAACGCATCTCCATGCCAACTAGAAGGATCAGTTTAGAACATAAAATAGATATTGGTGATGATAATGAACCTCCTTTGATTATGGATTCTCAATCACCTTCTGGTAGTATGAATACAATAGCCGAAGTGATCCCAGTAGGTCTACAACCAAGATTAGAATTGCAAGAAGGTAGTAGAACAGATTCACAAGATAGTTCACCGAATGATCCTCCAACTGAAATACATATGCCGACTGAAGCTAAAGAAGTTAAAGCATCTCCAAGTGAAATATCTCCACCATTATCAGATGCTGTACCAGATAATGATTCACAGAAACAATCACCCGATACACCAAAGGAGATTAAGAAAAGTCAAAATCTATCAACAGATTTTGATCTCAGCGAACAATTACAGAAGATCTTAGGTATATCATCGGAGAAAACGCGCGGAGACTCAACTAATGTTGAAAAGAAAACGGAACCGGTTAAAGAAGTGAAATTAGCGGAAGAGAATCCATCAGCTAAAATACCATCTGTTAAAATTGATTCGCCAGAAACACAAAAAACAAGGTACAGTTTCTTATTAATTTATTTTTTGTAATTCAAAATGTCTTTTAACGTTTTTACCCTTAGTTTATTTATTTTCTTATAGTTTTAATTGCCGAAGACATATTATTATTTAAAATGAATAAAAAAAGATTCTACACATTTGAGGGATTGTCCTTGAAATGTGAATAAATTAAAAAAAACTTGAACTCACTATGGTCTTCATCTAAACTCTGTACTAATATTATAAAAAGATAAGATTTGATTGTTTTGCATTGAATAGGCACTTAAACTATTGAACAGATTTGAAAAATTCTTTCACTTTTAGGAACCCACACTGTCTATGGTAGACTATATTTATTCCGTGCTAACGCGCTTTTAGTCGCGGGCAATTGCTAGTTTTAAATAACTTTGTTGTGTTTATTTAGGTGATAATTTTAAATAGCACTAAAATGCTTGCTATTTTTCATATATCTGTTGTTTATCCACAAAGATTGGGGGCAATAGACATGAACACACCAAAGAAGGCAGTGACTTGTGTGGAGACAGTGGAGCGGCATGTTGCATTCGGCTTCAAGGCGGCGCTCGTGAGGACACTCGCCAACCTCTGCTGGAAGCACCAGGAGAACAAGAGACAGGTAAAAATACGTGTCTTCTGAATTTCAGCGTAAATTCACATTTGCATGGCAATGTTAACAACACTATTTTCAGTTGATGTACCGTTAGGTTAGGTTATGTCATGTATACTTACTGTTGGTTTCTGAGACTAAAATCTTGTCATATCCTTACATACGTATAACAGAGATAATTATGTTTTGAACTTGGATATTGTTCTAAGACAGCATAAATAAATTACGGACATTTTTTTTATTTTTCAGATGCGAGAATTGGAAGTTATTCCCGTGCTTTTAGATTGCTGTAACATCGACGCGCGAAATCCTCGTATCCTTTTTGTAATAAGTTAAATAAGTCAATACACTAATAAGGAATTATGTAAATGAGTTGTGCAGCTAGTCATCTAGAGAAAAATCGTCTTAATATATTGTAGTTAAACAATTAATTAAAAAAAAATAATTATGTATTTTTAAAGAAATCAATTCTGTTTCCTTATAAAATTACAGTTATTATGCAATGGGTGATTTTCGCAGTACGTAATTTGTGTGAAAATTGTCCAGAAAATCAGGTAAAGTAAATTATTATAAAGTAGTATTTTAGATCAACAGAGAACATTCTAAGAGCAAATCTAATATCAAGTAATGTTTATGACCTTTACAGTTTTAGTAATTAAAAAAAAATTACGTAGCTTAATGGCGAATTTTCAAAATTGTATTATCGTATCTTTTTTGTATGAATGTTTCGGTAGTTTAAAGAATAAATTTTTATTCTAGGAGGTTATATCAAGAATGACTCTCCAAGGACCAGTAGACAACGAGGTGCTCCAGGAAATGGGCCTCACTCTACATACAGATTCACAAGGCAATAGCATAAAAGTAGCGCCATTGCAACGAGCTTGAAAATATAGTAGAAAACCAGGCTTTTTCAACAGCAATTCTTTTAATAGCTACATAGAATATCCAGTAAAAAAAATAAACTTACGCTTCGAACATTCACAAAATTGATGTTCCATTCTCAAGTTAAAATGTTTAATCTGGAATGCATTATGCTATATCGACGATAGAAGAATGAAGTAAAATATGAACTAATGAATGTTATTTGATCTGTACATTATGTATGGTAAAAAATAAAAATATACAAAAAATAATTTGTTGATTACTTTTTAATCCTAATATTATCCTAGCTTAATGTATAAAAATATTCTCGTGCTACTAATGCAAGGTTAAAGGTTTCAAATCCTTAAAACAGCAAAACAATTTTAGTAGAACAATTAATTCTCGATATAAAATTAGAATACTTAATGGTAGAAAAATAAATAATTAGAATTTGGATTGATTATTTTGCGTAAAGACAAGCGTGAACATCAAGTTGACTTTGACATTTCCATATCTGATTCCAATTTTATTGTTGTTTTTTCAATAATTACATTACAAAAGTGTTAATAAAGCTGAGTTATCAAGAATATTTGTGAACTATGGTGAAAATAGCGCTTCAAATTAAAGCGACATTAGAATGTGTTGAAAAATTATATACCAACCACCCGTATTATCAGTGGTTTTTGAAATTAAAATGTGGAAGTTGCGGCGAGGTGTCGGAAAAGTTTCACGATCTCACAGAAGCCGAGAAAGTTCCACAGAAACATAACAGATCTGAAACAAACCTGTTAATTAAATGCAAGTTATGTTCCAGGGAAAACAGCATGGATGTTATTGAAGGAAGCAATGGTACAGTTATACAATAACCTATAAAACTGTGAGGATTTCTTAACTATCTTTTTAGTGTACATTTATGTGTATGAAAGATCTAAGATAAGTTTTACTTAGTTACATTTAACAGTTCATTTAAACTTTTTTAATCAAGTAAGAAAACATTTATAGCTTTATAAAAGTTTGATAACATAGTTCTGGTAGCAAAGTTGATAACTACTTCCTTGCTTCATACTACAACTTTCATATTAGAATCTCTGTTCATGTAAATTGAAATAAATGTTTCCAGGAGTTTTCACAAGCAATGATGTGAATAAATTCAAAACAATAGTAATATTTGACTGTAGAGGAGTTGAGCCTGTTGACTTTGAACCAAAGTCTGGATGGATTGCCGAGGCTGAAGATGATGGTAAGTACATATAAATTAAACTTTTAATCTTCTCTTATGAAAATAAAAGATTTATAGTATTTGATACTCATAATATGCATGTCTTTCTCTCCCCATTAATTATTAAGTTTTCACATCTTTTTTTTGGAAATGTAAAGATTTTTATCAAATTCAATGTTGTATAAAATTCTTCCAAAGTATGTTCTACATCTATGCCAAAAAACAGGGAGATATGATGGGCTATTCCAGAAATACCTTTTAATATTCATCCATCCATCCATCTAAATATTCGCATTTATAATATTAGTAAATTAATTACACTAATGTCAAGTCTTGTCCATTTTAAAAAAAAAGTCTAGATAAACTAGTTGATATTTCAAACATCCGAAGAAGGATAACTACAATATGATGAACAATATTTAGTAATTCTAGTGATATGCTTTATGTTACACAGGAAAAAAGTTTGAAGATGTTGACCTCTCCGAGAAGGAATGGGTGGATTATGATGAAAAAAACCAGAACTCTGTTGGAATTTACGAGTTGGAATGGCAGTTTGTTAAAGTTAAATAACTATAAAGATATTATAACATTTTTGTTATGAATTTATAATACATTTATGGTAAGCATACATGTCCAATATTTTATTTGAAATAACAAGCTACGAGTAAAAGGTGGGAATGCTATTAAAAAGTTACGTAAATTTACAATAAATTAATATTAATTTATGGTTATAATTTGTTTAATTTGAATATATTTTGAAGGCAGTATTTATCAAAAATGGTAAAGCAAATATCTTTTGATAATGGAATTAATGTCCGCAATTTTTAATTTATTTTTATTCATGTAATTAGTCATATAGTATTCTCTGCATAATAACGAAGTGAATCACTTAGAAATCATCGGAAGAAAGTAGAATATAGAAGCTTGAGAAAAGAGTATTTTCTCTTGAAGGTTGGCAACTCGGCCAACATAGAGGATTCTCATATCTGAATCGATTAATTTCTTACGTGTTCTTTCTATTTACAATGATAATCTTTTCTTTCTGATCACTGAAGCGTCAAAAATATTGAACGAGGAATAGGAAGTGTTGAATGAAAGTAATCTTTGATTCGGTCCACTTGGTTTGCTAAAACGCAACATGCGTCAGTGCTAAGTAAACGCGCAATGCTATCGAAAGAAAAAGTTCTATACATGTTTTTTAAGATGCACGCTTCAAATGTTACTTACCTGTATGTAACATTTTTATTGTACCAGGAACAAATAATCTTAATCGTTTAACTAGAATTCTATAGTTAGGGATCTCAGGTCAGTTCTGAATAATGGCGAAAACTTCGTCGACAATGTAACGTGAAATTATAAGCTAAGAAATCTTGGGAAAGAATAAAGTTCATAGAGATGTGACGTTTCAAATACACTCTTTTGTAAAGTTAACACGTTAGGTGCCAGAATGATTTTTCGAAAAACGAAAAAAAAATGTCCAAAACCATTTTAATGGAGCCTTGCGAGTCACGCTGTGTACAACAATTCGATTTAAAAGCCACAGCGAGGTGTTGAATGGAAGTATGGCTTGTCGGATACATAGTCCGACACGGCCCGATTGAAACATTAGCTTGTCGGACATGTAGTCCGACATGGCAGCTAATGTGTTAAATATGAAGAGTCAAAAAAATAACAAAAGAATAGTATCACAGCATCACTCATTTACTCATACACACAGCGTCCCAACAAAAAACATGTGCACCACATTTTTGTTCCTATTAGATACTAAAAAACTAGATTGTAAACTAACGAGTCTTATATTCAATATAAATAAATTATCTAACGTCATGGAGTTTCCGTCGAAGTTGAGGTTGAGCTTACGCCATCTTCGGTTACTGTTTTGAACCCTGTGAAACCAGTATTCCCGTGAACTGTTACTGTATGCTCGGGAGCATTAGTCGGAGTCTCCTCAGAATTGGTTGCTTCTCGAATAAAGTTATCCCCTCCCTTACTAACGAAAGAACGGTCATTGCTGTAAATATATGGATGATGAATAAAAACCGGAACCTCAACTGGCACCTTAACCGGAACTTTAACCGGCACTTTCACCGGATAAGGAACTTTGACCGGATACGGAACCTTCTTTTCAACCGGATAAGGTTTCGGCACGTACACCGGTACACGTTTCTCAACTTCTACCCTTTGTGGTATGTATACCTCTACTGGAACCCTTTTCTCAACCTCCACTGGATAAGGTACTCTTTTCTCGACTGTCACATGTACCGGACGTGGTACTTCTACTGGATACGGTTGTGGCACTGGCACTTTTACAGCTACATGTTTTATAACTTCAACCGGTTCTTTCACCCTTACTTCAACTGGGTACGGCACTTTCTTTTCAACCGGATAAGGTTTAGGCACGAAAACTTTTACTGGGACGGGGTAAGGTACCTTCTTTTCGACCGGATATGGAACAGGTCTATCCACGGGCACTCGAACGTGAACCGGATAAGGCACTTTTTTCTCTACCGGGTACGGAACCGGGTGAGGGACTTTGACTTCCTTAACTACCGGCACGTGATGAATGATCGGGTATGGTTTTGGAACATATTCCTTCTCTACAACTTTGACCGGTACAGGATGTGGAACTTTAATCTCTACTGGATATGGAACCTTCTTTTCGACAGTCACCGGATAGGGTCTGTCCACTATTTTAACTTTTTCAAATGGCACCGGAACTGGTACTTTCTTTTCGACCGGATAAGGTCTAGGCACTTCCACCTTGTACGGAACTTTGATGGGTTTTTCCACCGTTTTGACGTATCTGTGGTGGTGATGATGGTGATGGTGCTTAATTTTGGTGAAAACTTTGGGCGGGGAGGGGGCGTGCTGCGTGTGCAGGCCGGCGACTATAAACGGCGTCGGTGAGTGCAACCCCCGCGAACTGTAAGCAGAATATAGATAGGGATTCAGTTGTTTCCTCTTGAAGTAAACCATCTTTTTCCTTTCAATCACCGGTGTTAATGTTTTAGCGGTATTAGTGGCCGGGACAAATCCGTACGAGTTAAGAAATAGCGTCTGTTTTCTCGGTGTGTGCGTTAATTTTGGTTGTGGATAAAAAACGTCTGATCGTCTGCTTATGGGCGTTTGAGCCTTTTGTTTAAAAATGGGATAGTGCGTCGGTATTATTGGTATCCAGTCATTAGTTTCAAGTTCGTCGAAGCTCGGTGTTGTAACTTTTTTCTTAGGACCCCTTGTAAATCGTCGATAGCCTCGGGTGGTGGGTTGAGCTGTTGTTGTGGATTGAGCTTCATTATTTATTGTTTTAAGAAAATTAAATCGTATATGTGTGCTATCTGATAGTGCGTGGTCTGTTGAGTTAATTGTTTTCGCTTCAGTCGTGTTTGATGTCTCCGTCGTGTTGCTAGCGGTCGCGTTCATCTTCTCAAGAATTCTCTTTGGCCATATCCTCTTTGTCCTCAACACTCGAGTCGTAGTCGTCGGGGTTGTCGTGGTCGTTGTTGTGGTGTAATTAAATATTGGCGGTGGTCTGACCCAATCTGATCTTATGCCGTTAATAGTCTGTACTGGTAAACTGAATTTTGGACTTTTTACTACGAATGACTTGACGGTCGATGCGGCAAAGACGAGTGGGGTTTTTGGAGTCTGAGTCTGAGTTCTTGGAGTTTGAGTCTTGTAATAATGATGTCCGGGTAGTGGTATAACTCGTGGAAATCGGTAGATTGATTTTTGGTATTTGCGTAATTTATGTGGTGATATGGGGTATGAGTTTTGTGTAGGCAATCTTTGTATTTGGCCGTAGTACTGTTGTGGTATTTCTAGTAGTTTTTTCTTTGCGTCATGCGAGGTTTTGATTGGCGGTTTGCTGGGTGGTCTCAGTTCTGGTTTATAAGTGTAGTTAGTTATTGAGGGATGCGACGGCTGGGGCTTAGGTGTCGAGGTTAGGTTTACGTACTTTGGGCCGTTTATGATAGTAACAAGTTTAGTCTTCGCCTCCTCGGCTAGCTGGTCGGTTCCGTTTTTGTTCTGTACCGTCGCGCCACCATCATTGACGACGATCGCTAACGCAATGATCAGGAATGCCGTCTGCAACAAAATAAATATAATGTTAATCTAAAAAATGTGACATCAACCGACGATGTTTCTGAACGTTAGTAATTATATGTTCCAATTATATAATAATAAAAAAAATTGTAACCACAACCCTATTTTTTTAATATAGCTATGACTACCGATTTTTATATTACTTAATTCTAATTTTTTTTTGTTAACACTAAAACACTATAATAAAATGAAAAATTGACTAAATTAATTCTTCTTCTAAGGACATCTATTACCTTTTTATTCAAGTAAAATATCCTTTAAATTAATTGTATAAACACTGGCACCACATAAATATCACCATATATATTTTTTCACCATTAAAAAAAACACTTTCACTTAAACACCTCACTGGCAGTTTGACGTTTGATTTCGCGCTCATTTTTAATTATATTTTTTTAATTCCTAGTGTTGTACCTACCGATAATTGTTGCATAGTGTGGAGCGGCGGCCTCTAGCGAACACATACGAATTGCTGCGTCCAAGGAAGCGTCACTCACTTAAATAGCATACGGTTGGGCGGGAACATCCACTTTCACTGAACAAACTTGGATTACTTTTAGTAAATAAACTATTATATAAAATATTAATTTAATAATTTAAAATGACAATCGAACTCTGTCTAATGTATTTCCATTTTATTACATTTAGTTGAAAGTAATATAGAACAGTAGGCATTATATTGGACTAAGTCCAAAAGCAATGCGTTGTCTTTATGGAGCAACTAGAATCTAGGTGCATTGAGCTTGTGAAGCAGCTTAACTTATTGTGGGAGATATTAAAGTAATTTGAGGAATGTACACTACTCTAAAACTTATCCTTGATAATTGGACAAAGTAGATAATTAATTCTCTTCATGATTCCCAAAACTAAGCTCAGAGTTCTATCGTTTTTCATAAAACTTCATTTTCTATTATATAATAATATTAATTAATGATAAAAAAATAACATCAAAACTGTCCACAAATAATTTTTGCAGTAATTCTTTTTTTAAATTATTGTTGTTTGAGTTATCCAAGAATACTAAAGTTACATGCATCTACATTACGAACCTATTGCCTGTTCAGAGAATTCATTAAATGTAACATAAGTACCGAGTTACCAAACCTTCCTACTTCCTTTGTTCCGCACATCTGTTAATTGCACAACCCTGTTAATTTTACACGCAAATAGAATTAAATTATTTGACATGCGTTTGTTATTCAATTGCACGATACACTTGAAAGTAAGTATTATGTAATGTATTGATTTTTAATTATATTTGAATAATTATGACATTGTTATCGCATTATAGTAGTTTTAAACTCCTTTTACTGATTTAACAACGTATACTATCATAGCAGGAGAATATGGTATACTTTTAGGATTAAGTGTAGTATTGGACTGGAAAAAAAGCGGGAAATATATCTAATATTATAAATGCGAATGTTTAGATGATTAGCGTGGTTTGGACATGTTATGAGGAGGGATGATGATGATATAAGCAAAAAAGTAATGAGATTGATTGTGGATAGCTACAAGGGTAGAGGAAGACCAAAAAAAGTATGGAATGACTGTGTGAAAGAGGATATGCGTAAGAAGGGGGTAGACTCGGATATGACGGCTGATAGAGATGTATGGAGGAGTAGTACATGCTGTGCCGACCCTAGATAGGGATAAGGGCAGGTTGATGATGATGAATGTTTAGATGTTTGTTTGAAGGTATCTACAAAACGGCTGATCGGATTTCGACGAAATTAGGCATACATATATAACATAGTCTGGAAGAACACATTGGTTACTAATTATGTTTTTTTTTAACTCTGCGCAGACTGAGTCGCGGGCAACAGCTAGTGTATCATAAATCACGTACGTACCGAATAGATCGTCATTTTTTCAATGGACTTTTTTAATTTACAGGTGAGAGGAAATAAAACGCAACGGGATAAAAAAAATTATATTTTATTGTATCTCTTTCAATATTTTTAGTCTATATTTATCATCTGGGAATCTCAATTTGACAATTTGCCGGATCTCTTCACACGCGTAACACTGTAGTAAAAGTTTGTCATTACGCCACAAATCTATTATTTCGAGTAATTGAGCTTTTAAAAGTTGTGGCATTTTACTGAACTTCACCCATATATTTATTTTATTATCCAATTCAACATCCTCATCAAATAATGATGTAACTTCAGCCATCGTATCTTCAAATCTAACGGCCAACATGTAGACCAATTCTTCAGAAATTGGCTTACTATCGGCAAATATTCGGTCCAACATTGCTTGGCAAAGTGCTTGGGATAAAGTACACATAGATAGCTCATACATTTTAATAGGAAGAACATTAAACCAGCTGCTGTTTAAATCTTTCATAAGACTTAAAGAACTTTTTATTGCAGCATCAAATGTTTGGTATGAATCATGTGTCCAGGGCAGTTCTAAAATAAAAACATAATTTATGCTGATTACAAAAACTTACACACTGAAATATTTCACATGGTATTCAAGTAAAAAAAAACTTAAAAAGTATAGCGGAAGTATAGCGGAGCAGAACACAATTTTAGGGGAAAGGAATGTGATTTGGAGGTGCTAAGATATTTGTAAAACGTAAATTCCATTTGGTAAGTATGATGTGAGAGTGTTGGTAGATCATGGGTTAAGCACTTGACATGCAATTTGCAGGTGCTGCGTTTGAATCCCAATGTTGTGATGTAACCTGCACATATCTGAGAAGAGATTTAAAAATATGTGTGAAGTCAACCCCACAGTGGGCCAGTGTGTTTGACATAGGGTATGCTTTGAACCCCTCAGTGGGGATGTATAGTGAGCCGATGATGAAGTGTGATATCCAAAAGCCTATTTCTACCTTTTCTTGTTTAAAAAAGTTATTAATAATGCATATACATACCAGTTTCTTCGATTGTCCTAACAATAGTATTTCTTTGAGCCTGAAGGTATATTGAGATTTTTTCTAAACCAACAACTCTGAGGTCTTGTATACATTCCAGCAGAACTGTTGTCAGCAGATCTGCTAGAAATGCGGGCAGGATATTTTTCCACGGTGGTCCAATCAGACTATGTGCCAGATAGAAGCAATTGTTGAAGAATAATGCTGAAAATGTTTAAAATAATAACTTTTTTCATATAAATATACATAAGTACACAATTTTTCTTAAGTTGTTGTTGATACCAACAACTTAAGAAAAATTGTGTACAACAAATAACATAAATAAATTAAGTTTAGAATTGAAAATTTACAAAGACTATGTAATGTTTTCGATTGATGTTTCAAATCGGATTTTGTGTAGAATTAAATAGAATCTTTCCCTTAAGATTTATAATAGCAAAAGTTTTTGAGTTTATTACAAGATATAAAATTTAATCTTTATAATATTATAAAAGTATAGAGGTGAGCTATCATAAGATTTTAAAAATAATATTAGCTTCAAAATTATTATTGTTAGTGTAAATTTACTAATACCATAAGAATAATCTTACCAATATCCAATGGACAACATTCTAAGTTAACTTTAAACTTCTTAGGTATCAAACATTGGTACATAATAGCTATATCTCTTATATACATAACTAGCTGCCTGCTGTACTCTTCTGGAAGCTTTGTACTCTCTTCCAAATGTTCAATTATCATTGACATAATTTTCTCTACATTTCTAGAAATTTTACATTTTGATAAGAAAACTGGATTATTTATTTCCCATAAGGTTTCCTTACTATTAGGACAGTTACTTGAATCTAGTACTGAATCATTTGGAATATCAGCTATGTTCCCGGCAGTGATTGTTCCAAATGACAAGCTTTCACCGAGCATATTTCTTACGTCAGATAACAATTTATCACACTTTTTACGATACAAGACACATTCTGTGTTTTCTATATACTTGTTAAGTGGTGATTGATTCGCTTCAACAAATTTTAAATCTACCAAAAATTTATTAAATGAATCCAACTCTAAGGCAATATTTTTATAATTTTCATAACTACTGTCACATGAAGGTAAATTATTTCTAATACAGTCTTTTATTATATTATTGAAAAAATTTTGTCTAATCGACTCGGCAAAAACTTGTATAAAGTTTTTACCATCTTCAAACTGTCCCAAAGTTGATTGCAGAAATTCAAACACAGCTGTTAAGTTATTGAAAATAGTTTGAAAGTTTGGTTTGTTGGGATCATTCAAATCTATCTTGATATTAAATACCAAAGCTCCTAAATAATCTTCAGTGTAAATATTGCAATTATGTCTTATCACATTGTGAAGTAATTTATCAATAAAGAAATGTGAAAATAAACCAAGTTCTGCATTTAATCTTTCTGTTGCATAGAGAGATTTTAAGACATTTTTTATTAGGATTGGATCACTTTGTTGTATTGATAAAGAGTATGTTAGATGATAAACACTTTTTTTTTCTTCCCAGCTGAATATATCCTCCCATTCTATGCTAAGTTGTGCAGCATACATAGCTAATTGGTTTTCTGCCTGGTCGTTGAGTTTCGATAGCGCTTTACTTGCGTTACCTTCGAATTTAAGCGATGTAAGTTGTTTACGCAAGTTTTTAATACTTACCATCGCTTCTACGTAATTATATCTACCGAATTCATGACTTGCCGTATCCAGAATTTGTTTAACTTCTACAACGATACATAAGTTGTTAAAAACTTTCATAGCATTTTCTAATTTCTTACAACAACTACAAAATTCTTCGTTTATAGTTTCCGACTTTTCGTTCACTATCTTTATGTCTTCAGATAGTTTGTTGTAGTCGGCTAATATGTTGAATTTGCGATTTTTATAGTTCAGTTCTTCTAAGCTTTTTGTAGGGGTAAAATTATAAAATGTATCGATGAAGTTTTGCTGTAGCGCCCATGAAAATAATTGTACTCTTTCTATTAACTCTTTCAATATTAGCAATATTTCTTCGCGCTGTTTCTTTACATTTTCCTTTATCGCTTTATCAGCGTCATGTAAAGCAGAAGTTATTGAACTCATTTTCTTAAGTTTTAAATTAACTTACAATACTAATGAAAAGATCACAAGTTTACAAGTTCACGTTCCAACTTTTAAATTTAAACAATTTTTAAAATTTGAATCGATTTGACATTTACCGGCTGTTTGGAGACGTAGATTATATTTGACGACAATTTCGCACAGATGTTATAAATTTGGTAGTTATGTGATGCGCTTCAAGAAAAAAAATTATAAAAAGAAGAAAGGTAAAAGCAATTATAAATGATACGAAATAAAATATCTTGATATTTATACTACTATTCAAATGAACTAACATACAAAACCTACTGATAGGATGGTTGCTAACGATTGTTAAATCAATTTCAGAGAGAGCAAAAAAAAGGGTAAAGAGTTTAACATTAAAATGAATGAGAATGAAATTGATATCCTTAAAAATGAACTGGAACATGAAAAAACTTACAGGTATTTACTATACACCCTATACGCACTCATTAAAAATATGAATCAAATTTTTATTTTACATTTTCTTAAATAGGGAAGCCGCGGCATGGCAGAATACAGAACTTGAGAAACAAATAGTTTCTATGCAAGAGGAACTACGAAAATCTGATTACCCTTGGGACAAAGATGACGACTTGCAGAAGGAAAGCGCAAGACATAAGCAACTACTAGATGCCATAGAAATGCTTAAAGAACAATTGCCTATTTTGAAAGAAAGAATTAAGAACGCAAAAGTCTGTGGACCAGGTGTGTTCGAAATATTTTTACATTGACGTAGGTTTTCACTATATTTCGCACTTTCTGGCAGGATAAGGGGTGATCAATATTCAGATATGTTTTAGTTTAGAAGATTCAAATAATTAGGTCACTTCTTCGATAGGAGAAACCTATGTTTTACAAATGTGTTTTGATTTCAGATTGTAAACTGAAGCATGACGACCTCAACATCAATCTTGACATTCTTACGCCTGTAAGTATTTCATAGACAATTTTTATTTCATGTAATTGCTATGTTAATTAAATTTTCTTTGATAATTTCGCGCAGGCTGAACTTCTTCGCACAGTGAAAAGATTTGAAAGACTCAAAACGGATTTGATAAGTACACTACGTAGTAAAGAATGGCGCTTGGACTCGGAGTCTAAGGTATAAAATTACCAAATCATATAAATAGGAATCTAGGACTTATGTGGTATAAATAGAAATTAAATTTATTTCAGTTGTTCGTACGTGTGAACGACCAGAGGACTTATCTGCAGAATGAATTGATGATATGTCATAATAATATAATGCGTTTGCAAAGAAATGGCAACTATTGGCAGTAAGTAAATCACATTTTCTGCCACACTCAAAGTCTTTAAAAGATTACTAAGGGATTGTAAAGTATTGATTAAATTACTGAGTACGGAAATTTCACTGGATTTATTCGTAATATGATGTGAAATATGGTTTATTAAAGATATTTTGCTAAGTTTTTAATAGGTATTTAATTCCAGGAATATTCCCCGCAAAAATGACGAGAGAATCCTGGACCCAAAGCGAGGACCTATAAAGAAAATATTTTGCAACGACCGTCTACCACCAATTGTTACATAGTAGATTCTACCAAAAAAAATTGGTAGATTTTTAAATTTGTTTACTAGTAACATAGTAGAACAGAGTAGAAAATGTTACTTATAGATTACAGATTGTTGTAGATTCACAGATTATAAGAAAAAGAGTTCACTAGAATTAGGGATTCTGTTAAAGATTATTCTCATGTTTTTATTATTACTAGTAAAAGAAAATAAGAGTTACGTATTATGGTAAAAAAGGTATAAATAAAACTGCACATCTTTGTTTTAATAATTATAATAATGATAGTTAAATAATACAAATCTATATATCTAATTCTAATGTAGTTACAAATAAATTATACATTTAACTACGTTTTTTATTAAATAAATATTAATCTATATAAATTTAATATCTATTATATTTAGTATAGCTTGCTGGGAAGTCGACGTCTGAGTTTAAAAAATCATCGGAAACAGAATTCTCGTTAAAAGAAAGCGGTTTCTGATAAAGTGGAGCTGGAACAGAAAAAATCTTATTATTTTTTATGTTTTGTTTAATTTATTTATTAAAAAATAAATGATTTTTGATGACAAACGGGATAGTAGGTAACAACTAAAGTATAAATGCGTATGTCAAACGCAATAATGCGTTCGTCCTTAAATAGATATGTTATACCTCTTGTTCACACTCGTTGATACATACGTAAGAGAGAAAGAGATAGAATGATATTAGGTTGCAACATAAAATGGATCTCGCACCCGTGTACTTCCTGCTCACACTCATTGATATCTACGTAAGAGAGAAAGAGAGAGAAAGATATAACGTACGAAGCACACAATGGTGCCTGTCGACATGCAGCCGCAGATGTCTGGGGCAGGCGCACACGTAGCCGCCCGCCACGTTCACGCACGCAAACTCGCACCCGTGCACCTCCTGCTCGCACTCGTTGATATCTACATAAGAGAGAGAGAGAGAGACAAATGAAAATGTCAATATGATTAAAGTGCCTGGATTTTAAATAAAATTTTTTGTGTCCTTTTTATAATTTAATTGAACAGTAAAAATTAAATATAGGCTATATAGGTCTATATTTAATACATAAAAATGGTCATACTATTAAAAAACAATCATGTAAGTAGCGGATTTTTCAGCCTATATTGTGCTAAGTGAAATTTATATAGAACAATATCAAACAATATTTATGGGTAGTTACCTAGACAGCGCAGTCCTGCGGCTAGTGCGACATACCCCGCGGGACAGCTGCAGCGGTATCCTCCCGCTGTGTTGGTACACAACTGAGTGGCGTGACATTGGTTGCTCTCGATAGTGCATTCGTCCACATCTGTCAATTATACATCACTATGTATAATGTTTTTCAAATATCTTGACAGCGCTTAAGTTCGCGCTGGTCGCTGACCAGAACACAATGTATAATGACTTCGGGATGGGAGGGGAGGGGGGCGCGATGTCCTTGAGCCGCTAAGATATTTGAAAAGCATTATACTGTTTAAAAATGTGGCTTTTTATATTCCGAATCCAGATATAGTGGTGTAACCGGAATAGAGATATCGATAATTATTTTCCAGGAATAAAATGCCTTAACACAATAATACAAAATTCTAATTATATATTTTAAAATGTTCAATATAAGAATCCAACAAAAATAAAACAGTTTTGTGAGTATGTTTGTGAATTAAAAAAAACATTTTTTTTTCACTGACCTTGGCAGGTATCGTCATCGGCGATATAAGTAAAGCCAGCATTGCAAGGTCCGCGCTCGCTGCGGTCCAAATTCTCTGTCACATTCACGTCAAAGTACATTTGACCTTTTTTACCTGCAAATTATTTAACTAACTAGCTTTTAGTTCTTTTACACATTATTAATTAGAATCCTTTGGCGCGAATGGCGCGCTTCACAAAGTCAAGTGTCAGAATGATTAGTGAGGGGACATACATGTCGACATTTTAGTAAGACTAGTGTTGTGCCGACACACCGGCATGGTGTTGGATTTTCTTCCTAACATTACTTACTGCCCTTAGTAAATACTTAATTAGTAGCCCCAAACATTTGTATTTATAATATTACTAAGTTAGATTGCAAAAAAAACTTCAAAGTATGTAGAACATTTACTAAAAATGTATTAATCTTACTAATATTCTGGACGCGCAAGTTTAAATGGATGGATGGATTATTGTTTCTTATCCTGAATGACTTTACGGATCTCGCTGATATTTAGCATAGATATAGAACGTCTGGAATGACCCATAGACTAATATATTTTTTTAAATTTACATTTTCATTTAAAATGATTCCGTGATTTATTATATTAGTTATTTTATAATCGACAGCATTTCTTACCAGTTGGTACATAAATTTCCTCAGTATCCAAAGATCTTCTAAAGTCAATGTCATCTGGTTGCATCTCTATAACAGTTTCGGGTAAATACGAAGACATATCCTGAAAATGTCCAATGTATAGATATATGGATGGATGGATGGATATTTGTTAGAAGGTATCTCTAGAACGGGAAATTTGGCATAGATGTAGAACATGGTCTGGAAACACAAAAAGTTTTTTTTAATCCCGCGCGAACAAAATCGCGGGGAATAGCTAGTTGTATATTACATATAAGGGACATATATGTTTTATATCATCATCAGTTCACTATATGTCCCCACTGAGGGGCTCGGAGCCTACCCTAAGTTAAGGGTGATTAATTAAGTAATTAAGTTTTATATAGTTAATATAAAATAACTTACAGTTTCATTAGTTTCTTGGCTGCTGTAAACTTCATTTGTATTGTATCTCGATTGGGAACTGCATTTTGGTAAGTTCGGACATTTTCTTATCTGTCATCATGAAAGAAATGGGTTATGAGTTATTATATATTTTTTTCTTTATTTAAAATATTAGTGGTTTTTTTTTTGGAAATTTACTAATATTTCTTTTACCATTCCAACTAAGCTGTATGCTTGTGTTAGGATATGATTTACGACAATAGTCGAATGTCGGGATTTGAACCCACGACCTTGTGATCGGAAATCCGTAGCCTTAACCATTAGGCTATTAACGCTTATATTATATTAATGGGAGCCTATATTGTATTAGTGGGAGTGCGCTGAAAAGTATGTAAGTAAGAAAAAAAACTCAAAAACTACTCATCCGATTACAAAAATTCTTTTAACCATAGATTGCTTCATTATCACTGAATAACACAGACTATATTTAGTATTGTTCGCGTAACCAGACGGGGAGGGGAAGCATGGTCCCCCTCACCCTACCTAGAGAATAGTAAATTGTAAAATAGATATAAAAACTACTTGGAATAAGATATTAATGATTGCTCCCCTCCCCTCTATAAGTAATCTAGATCATCAGGTAGAGACGAATATGGTTATACACAAACCTGTACGTTGTCGCCGGTACATTGGTATTGCGCATGCGCACGACAGCGACGTGCCCGCGCCTGCGTGCCCGCGCCGCACGTCGCTGAGCACGCGCCCCAGCGCGACCAGCTCGACCAGCCTGACTCCTCCTCCTTACACACAATTACATACAGGATGATGGAAATTCATCATCAGCTCACTATGTTTCCCTACTGAGGGGCTAGAAGCCTACCCTATGTTAGGAGTGACTGGGCAATAATCAACCACGCTTGTCCAGTGCGGGTTGACTTCACACATATCTTTGAATTTCTTCTCAGATATGTGCAGGTTGCATTACGATGTTTCCCTTCACCGTAAGAAAGTCGGATAAAAGGTACATATGTAAATCGGATTCGAACACAGGACCAGCAAATTGCAAGTCAAGTGTATAACGCCTGAGCCACCGACGCTCTCATTGTTTGGAATTACATAAGAAAAACCATGTTGTCAGTTACAAAACTGAACATGCTGTATATCACAGGACTAAATATTGTTTATATTTAGTTTTAAAGGTAATTTAATTACACAAAGACTTATAGAAGTTAAATGATTTTGTCTCACTTCGCAAGATGGCATGCGACATTTCCTTCTGTCAATTGTCGATCCTTTACACGCGCTCTCGTCTAGTATTATTTTATCTGACATGGAAGTTTTGTCTGTAACAAATCACAATTAGAACAATCTTGTATATCGATAAATTGACTTATATCCTTAACACGTTAGCTGCCAGAATGATTTTTCGAAAAACGTTTTTTTTTTTAATTTTGCCCAAAACCATTTGAATGGGGCCTTGCGATTCACGCTGTATACAACAATTCGATTAAAAAGCCACAGCGAGGTGTTGAATGGAAGTATGGCTTGTCAGATACATAGTCCGTCACGGCAGCTAACGTGTTAACTATAGCTCGATAAGGATATTTGTCGCGGCAGACATAAGTGAAACTAATATATAGCTCACTAACGCCCCCCTGACACTAACAGAAACTGTCACAAGATCTTTCTATTCATTTTATGTAATTTTCTATATCTATCTGGTTTCTGAGACCAAAATATATATGTAAAACATCGTCATCAATCTTATCTTTGATTAACCATACGTAATAAGCTTTAAACAGAGATTTTATCTCAGAATCCCACGGTAAGTACATTTCACTTATTTTCTTACAGAACTAACCGCGATAGCAGCGCCCTCATCGGGTCAGATATCCTTATTTTACTATACTTTTAAAACAATAGTAATATCTTACCAATAGTATTATTATTATCGTCTATGTAGTGACAAAATCTAGATCGTTTCTGATAACCTAAACCGCAGGTCACATTGCAGTAGCTCCATTGTGACCATGCACTCCATTTACCAGGCACTGGAAAATAAACTCATATGTGTCATAGACTAGCTGTTGCCGGAGACTCTCCTCGCGGAATGCAAAAGAGACTTAATTAGTAGCCTGTGTTCTTCCAGACTATGTTCTATATGTATGACAAATGACAACGACAGACTCCCGTTCTAGAGATACCTTCAAACAAACATCTACCCACCGACACATACAAATTTCTAATATTAGTAAGATTGATTAGGATATAAAATATGATAAAAGTCTTGAGTGCTATCCCTGGTATAGCGTCGTTCATTGAAATAGGCCCGTTTTAGCTTTTGCAGCGCCCTGGGTGAGATTTTTGCGATGCCCCCCTTTTTGGTGATGAGGGAAATCATCCAAAGAGAGGGTATCTTAGGGTATGCCCTAAGATACCCTCTCTTTGGCTGCAGGCGCCGGTTTATATCCGAATCTGGCCCTAAGGCCCCTTATGCCTCCCTCACTAGGCGATTGGCCCACCTCGCCCTAAACTAACACCGCTACTGCATTGAAATATAAAAAAAATATTGTATTTCGAATGGTGTACCTTTAACCGCGAGGTTGTACCGGCGCGAGGCGATGCCGGCGCTGTTCTCCGCCACGCAGATGTACTGACCAGCATCACGTACTGCCGCACTCCACACAGCCAGCAGGCTGCTGCCCAACACGCGCTGGATGTGCACCTCCTCGCTCACTCGCTGGATATCCTATATTCATTAAAAAACTTGCAAAATTGAACTGAGTAGTTTCAATTCAAAGTGCAAGCTTTCACTAGATGGCGTTGTTTTCAATTGATTGAATAAAAAGAGACAGATGTTTGGTTTTGTAGAGCGCTATCTCTGTCACACTAAGTAAATACTGTTAGTGTGTTCGAAAATATTTGAATTATTAAATTGTCATAAGCACTAATTGCTGCACTCGGAGTCATTAATTGGGAATTTAGTGTAACGTTAGTAAGGGAAGGTTGCACTAAGGGACTCTCTTAGTAACCGATTTAAGACTGTAAGTGGTATTTAACACCGGATTATTAAACTTATAAAGAACAAAGTGTAGTAAACTATAAAATACCTTTAACCAAGTAATCTTAGGCGGTGGATGTCCGTCCACATCACATTTGAGTACAATGCTGCGTCGCAATGACACCACGTGGTTCTCCATTGTGTCATTGCCCACATTGCCGACGATGGATGACGGCTTTACTATAATCACGTTAAAATTGACTTCGATAGCTCCAACTTTGTTAGTCATGATACAGGAATATATTCCACTGTCGGCTACTAATGTAACATTTATTATCTGTAATAAATATTTGCGTCTTATTTAAGTACATAACTATATATAAAAATCCTACTTAAGTATCCCAAGTCACTCTGGAATACATAAGCTATATTTCCGACCAAAGGTTTCGGAGATTACAATGAACAAACATGGCCTAGCTTGACAGACAGACAAAAAAAATTGTTATAAACATCGCAAATATATTTGCGAAATATGTTTTTTTTTTGCGATATAACATACAGACACTCCTATTTTATTAATAATATTGATATATCATGTTTAAATAATCTTACTAATACCATAAATGCATATGTTTAGATGTTTGGATGTATGTTTGAAGATATCTCTGAAACGGCTTAACGGATCTCGTTGAAATTTGACATAGATGTAGAACATAGTCTGGAAGAACACATAGGCTATTCATAAAGATTTTTTTTAATTTCGCGCGGACAGACTCGCGGGCGACAGCTAGTTTAATACAATACTTTAATTTTAATTACATTTTTAATTTTTTTTTTATAAAAAAGCACGGAATATCAATGTAGTCTTAAGTGTTACTTACTAAAGTGACATTATCTTCAGTGAGATGCACTCTGGGTGTGAATTGAGTGATCTCTGAGTACGGATGTTTGATCCATGTGACATATGGTCTGGGAGCGCCCTCTGCAGGACAAGTTAGGTTTAATGCTTTACCAATTCTTGTTCTCACTTCTTTTGTACTTTCCTTCGGTTGTGGTGGTGGTACTGGAAGACGTTAGAAAATATAAATTATATTTATATATAAAAATTATTTAATATAGACAAAGAAAGTGTTTTTTGTAATTTTGCAGCAATATCGCCACTAACGCCATCTAGTTTAAATTAAAGGTTTTAATTCTTTTTTTGAATCGAATAGTAATTTTATTATCACTTTCCTCTATTTACATGTCCAGTATCTTACTTAATATTATAAATGCCAATATTTGGATGGATGTATGGATGTTTGTTAGAAGGAAGAACACATAGACAACTGATTTAGTTTTTTTTTATTCCGCACGGACGGAGTCGCGGGAGATAGCTAGTATATCTTTGCTGTCCTTGTCCTTCTTACTTGAATAATCTAGATCCAGATCTTTATGCATTCTTATGGGTATTTTACCGAAGAATGGGCTATTTATGCTTAATTATAAATGTGAGT
This sequence comes from Papilio xuthus, assembly GCF_000836235.2. Classification (NCBI taxonomy): domain Eukaryota; kingdom Metazoa; phylum Arthropoda; class Insecta; order Lepidoptera; family Papilionidae; genus Papilio; species Papilio xuthus. Next base: position 5,040,353 of record NW_013531700.1, read on the forward strand.
TTATGAGATTGAATCAAACTCGAATCACCAATAAAAGTGACGAAGAAGACAAATAAATTAATTAGTACTGTCGTTAAATTGCAAATTTGTTATACATACTTATTTCTATAATTACATTAATTAATTGTGATATTAAATAAAATATTAAAAAAAAAAAACTAATAATTTACTAAAATATATTATTAAAAGGAGTCCCTTTAGGCAAGGTTTCGATGATACTGGCAGCGTTCCCCCTCTGTACAGCTAAACTAATTCTTTGACCGAGGTAGCTGCCAGCTCTTCGGTCCCCTGTGATGTCGATTAATTTTGTGATTTAATTAGTTAAATGAATAAACTCCTAAATAGATAAAAAACTTACCTAAAACATCAACCAAATAAATAAGACTAGTTACTCCAACTTTATTTTTAGCAACACAAGTATAATTGCCTGACTGTTCATACAATGCGTTAGGGGATTGAATAATTTCACTATAATCTGTATATATCATTGTATTATCAAACAATTTCAATGGTATATTGTCTTTAAACCAATATATCTCAGGCAATGGGTTCCCATACGGATGACAATGCATATAAAAAGCTTGCCCTGATAACACTTCTAAATTTATTATATTTGTTGAAGATGTCTCTTGGAATAAATTTTGGAATATTTTTGGTGGCTCTGAAAATATAAAATTTTATTTTAAAGTAATGTTGCTTCTATGTGTTTTATATTTCATATCTTACTAATATTATAAATGAGAATGTTTGGATGTATGTATATTGAAAATTATCTGCATAACGCCTTCATGGATATTGTTGAATTTTGGCACACATATAGAACATAGTCTGGTAGAACACATAGGCTACTAATTAAGTATTTTTTTAAGAGCAAACGAAGTCGCGGGCGACAACTAGTTTCATAAATTACGGAACAAAATTTTGCGCTACATAAGCGATAACTATAATAATAATTATTATATTATTTTAGAAGGTATTTCCAGAACGTCTGAACGGATCTGGACGTTAAGCACATAGATTACTACCAGGAATAGCGTAAAGGCAGATTTATTCTGGTTCCTCGCGGACGATGTTGCGGGCAAGAGCTAGTATGATAATATAGCTTTTTTTTTAATTAAACAACGGCCAACAACGTTCATAATAAGTACATTGTTACTTACCCAAAACATCCAATTTAATTTTCCTCTCGTCAACTCCACCTTCATTGGACGCCACACAGACGTACAAGCCAGCATCCGATGTTGCCACTTTATGTATAATGAAATCTGCGTAGTTAATATTTGGTGTGTTGTTAGCGAGAGTGTTACCATGTCTTATCCACTGTATGTAAGGTGTCGGCTTGCCTGTACCTTTGCACGCTATACGGATACGAGAATCTACCTGTTGGAAGTTTCAGTGATGAAAAAATTTAACTGTAGATTGTTCTAGAAACACTTGAGTGCACGTTGACGGAAACATTCTTAAAAAATATTTTCTTATTTCTTATCTTTGTCTTTTTCTAATCATATCTTTCTAATAATGGGAAAATTGGATGTATGTATGGTTGTTATTTAACTTCATAACAGTTTAATAAATCTAGATGAAATTTGAAGTAGAGACAGATTATAACTAGCTGTCACCCGCGACTCAGTTTGAGCGGTATATATGGATGGCTGTTTGTTAAAATATATTTTCAGAACAGCTCAACAAATTTTGATGAATGACACAGATGTATAACATATTCTGAAAGAACACATAGACTTATTGAGTTTTCATTCCACACGGAATGCTATTATTGGCTATTAATTTAGTAAGATAATTAACTTATAAAAACGGCTAAACACTGAGCGGTGAGACGCGGCCACAGTAAGCGACGTACCGCGTCCGCGAAATAATACCAGTCACACTCACCCTGATGAAATGCCCCCGATGGGCTCGAAACTAGTCGGTGCCACCGGACGAGTATACGTCAGTGTTTAGCCGTTTTTATATAAGTTTATTATAATGTCTCACGAAAGTTTGAATAATTTTAGATAATAATTCGTGTTTTTCTAATGAAATGCAGACTAGCAAATAAATTATGAATTACTTACAACAACTTCCAATATATCTATGACGTTAGTACCGATAGCATCATTAAATACTATAATATCTTCAATTTTAGCTATTTTAACGACATTAACTCTGTATACGAGATATGTGACACCCGCTTTGTTCCTCGCCTCGCATTTATATGTACCTTCCGACTTTGTCGTAATATTTGTATTTATTATTGTTGAATTTTTAATTAACCATGATGTGTTGCTGAAATCAAAAATATATTACAAGGACCATAGATTGTTTTTTTTTTTTTAATTTTGAGCAACAGTTTCCGTTGCAAGCGTGCAGCCATGTGTCAAAATTGTGACATTTTTAGTATGTTTTTATTTTTTTATTCATATAATTTTATTTTATAAAGCTAACACAGCTGAATGGTCCTTCGAGCCGGATGTCAAATCAGTTTCCAATATTCTATACTGTTGATTTTTGTTATACAAAGTTATCTTTTTAAAAGTGTGTTACTAATGTCGATACATTATAAAACATACTTATTGTATAATACATTTTTGTATGGAAGTTTCAAAAGTAAATCCGTAGTTATAAAATATATATAAATATATTCTTACGGTGAAGGAAAACATCGTGATGCAATCTGCACATATCTGAGAAGAAATTCAAAGATATGTGTGAAGTCAACCCGCACTTGGCCAGCGTGGTTGGCTATGGTATAATCACCCTTAACTTAGGCTAGGCTCTGAGCCCCTCGGTGGGGACGTATAGGGAGCTGATGATGATGATGATGATGAGTTATAAAATACATTTTGGGTTAACTTTTCTTAAATATTTGTTAAACCGTCTGTATTGTTGTTATATGTTTAAGATTCATTGTCCAATTTTAAATACTTACTTGAACGTCCATTTTATGTCAGGTTTCGGAGATCCCCTTGCGTTACATTCGAGACTAGCATTCGTACCTTCCTTCAGTTGAACATCCAACACATCGAAGTCAGATATAAAAGGTGGAACTAATAAACAAAATAAATAAAAATTGTTTGTATATTTATCCCATAGTATGTTATGAGGACGACAAAGAAAAAAAAAAGGAAAAAAATTGAGTACACTTTGATTATTTCCATTTTTTTATCGATTAATAAAAGGCTTTCTTAAGTATGCCAAATTTCAACGAGATCCAAACATTCGCATTTATAATATTAATAAGATATAACAAACCTAAGACGTCTACAGTGAATTCTTTTACGACTGTCCCGTGTTCATTGGCGGCTACACATTTGTACACTCCGGTCTGTCTGAGTTGGATATTTGTCAGCTTCAAATGACTCTTGTCCTCTCCTAGTAATAACTTGGAATTGAACAACCATTTCGTCTGAAATAAAACGTTTCAATATGAAAATATACGCCTTGTTACCAATATTACCATACCGTAATTTAGAGATATTTGGCATTAACCTTTGAGTATTGGTGCTTATTTTACTCTTAAGTCTACTTTTGGCAGGATTTTACATTATGGCCACATTGACCAATCATTTAGAGCAGCGTTTCTCAAAATTTGCTTCTTTATTTTGTATACGAAGTTACGCAATCATAATTGAAAATACTAAAGATGTATTGATTTAATTAAAAAATAATAAAGACGTACTATAAGGTGCCAAAGGAAATGGGAAATTACAAATTCTAGGGTCTTCGCTCATTACTTCGCTTCCCAAAACTGTCCTTTAATTTAAAAAAGACTTTGAGAACATTGTAAAGGTAATTTTAAAGGCACATACATCATACTTAAACTTTAAACCGTAACTAACTAGCCGTAAAACGTAAACTTACCTTAGCTGTAGGTTTAGCATCAACATCACAATTCAATTCAATATTATTTCCTGCAGAAACCTCAAGCAGCTGTGTATATGTGTTGGTGTGCGGCGGCCATTGTACGTCCAAAATGAGTGTCGCGTGCGCGCCCCCCGCCATGTTGCTCACTACGCACGCGTACCTCGCGTCGTGCGCACGTCTCACCGGCGTCAAGTGTAATGACGTATTTGATATTAATAATGCGTCCTGGAAATTGTTTAATGTTTTTATTGATTATTAAATGTATTAACTTCAGCCTTTTGGTCAGATTATAGAAATCTTACGGACATAGTTTATTAAAAAAGAGGTTAAAACTGCAAACTCTAAATATACAAATAGTGGATATATACATATCATCATCATCTCTCGTCAATCTCTCATCATCATCAAGGTCTCGGAGCCTATCCTAAGTTAGTCATAGCCAATGCTGGCCCAGTGCGGGTTGACTTTACACATATCTTTGAATTTCATCTCACATATGGGATTCACGATGTTTTCCTTCACCGTAACATCGAATATAACTATAATTTGACATTTAATTTACACAAATCATCGAACCTTATACCATTTGATGGTGTCATTAAGTCCACGACGCAGGGGGCATTCGATGGTGGCATTGCTGCCTTCCACCACGTGCATGACAGACTGAGACTCTTCAGACACCATCACACTAGGGACAGCTAGAATATAAAATTATCTATCTTACTAATATTAAAATTTGGATGGATGTATAGATATTTATTACCACATGCTTCCTAAACATTTGAAAGGATCTTTTTTTTGTTATTAACAAAATTTTTGTTTTCTAATATTTCTTGCACCATTCCAACTAAGCTTTATGCTTGTTCTAAGATATGGTTTACGACAATAGTCGTATGGCGGGATTCGAACTCTTGACCACGTGATCGGAAATCCGTACCCTTGACCATTTGGCTGTTGGCGCTTCACGCTTATAATATTTGAATCAGAAATAGTTTACTATACGGAATAGTCCATAATAGTTTTTTACAACCGATTTCAGAAAGGAGGATGTTCTCAATTTGGCTGTATGTTTTTTTATTGCACACTATAGTTACATGATAAATACTATACGAATCAAATAATACTTCGGTTATTTCAACATTACTGAAACTTATAGATAATGTTACTTACAGGAAGTCAGGCAAAAAGTTTAACTTACCGTATATTTGTACGGGCACAGTCCGTGTGGCGGAGCCGAGGATATTCTTAGCGAGACATGTGTAGTCTCCACTGAGGTCTTCTGAAGGTGACTTAATGGTCAACGTACCCTCCATGTCGATATCGTAACGGGAATCTATATATTTATGGTTATTTTTTAAAACAAACGCATTACAAAATACTTTATACAGACGCTCCAATTTTTAACAAAACCTAGCAAAAACTAGTTCAAACTGCTTTTAGTTGGTAATAAGTACTTTACCTTTATCTAAATAATAACCGTCTTTAATCCATACGACATAAGGTGTAGGTTTGCCTGTAGCTTTGCAGGCGAGGGCAAGAAATGTATCCAGTACTGTAGCGACATACGGCCCGGTGTAGTTGTCGTCCATTATTTTTGGTGGTTCTAAAAACATTTGAAAAAAATAAACAGAAATAATTAACTTTATATTGAGGAAAACAATGAAAGTTTATATACAACTCAAGTACATGATTTGCTGATTTAAATTTAACTTTATTTCATAGAAAAACATACAAACAAACCATTTATATTGAGAATAATCGTCTTTGCAGCGAAGCCCGCTAAGTTCTCAGCAACACATTCGTAATATCCCTCGTGTTTGTAATTCACATTTGTTATGTTCATTTGTCCGATCTCATTGAAACTGGAATATACACAAAATATATATAAATTTAGCCTAAAGAGCTAAGGGGTCAAGCACTTTTTTTATATCATAAGGTGGCAAACGAGCGATCGGCCACTTGAAACCGATGAAATAGCGAAGTGACCGTTGCCCATAGACATACGCAATTACATATGCGTTGCCTACCTTTAATCGACGGAGGAGAGGATGCACAGAAAGAAAATATTTTCCCTTCCCATGCATCCCCTCTTCCGGAAAGCCCACTTCCACTTCCCATCCTCTCCTTATAAGAAAAAGGATAGGAAGGGAAAAAGAACTAAATGAGGCCACCGGGAATTGCTTTCCACTTCACGGCTGTCTTCTGTGTGATCGTGACTTGACTTGATTTGTGATCCGCTTCCTGGATTCGAATCCCGTCATGTACCAATATGATTTTCATTTATCCGATGTTCTTACGGTGAAGGAAAAGAACGTGATATTGCACATATCTGAGAAGAATTTCAAAGATATGTGAAGTCAACCCGCACTGGGCTGTGGTTGACTATGGCCTAGTCACTAACTTACGGTAGGCTCTAAGCTCCTCAGTGGTGATGTATAGGAAGCTGATGAATGAGTCAACAATAAGCTAAATTTCGAGTCGTTTAACAGTGGATTTCTATTATAGAGACATGAATTGACATATTGTTGTCTCTTCCTTATCAGTGAGAATGAAAGGGATGACAAATATTAACTTAATTCATACTAAATTTTACCTTAAATCCGTTGTATTTTCAGCCAGTAATGTATTGTTAAATTGCCACAAGATAATAGGAACTGGGAAGCCAATAGCACTGCATTGTAGCGTTACATTGGAGCCTAATAAAACATTCTTTGTCTCCAATAATGGAGGCTCCAAAAATGGCGCCACTGCAAATAAAAATATACTATGACAAAAGAATATGAAGTACTATTAGGGAATTTGACGGTATTCAAAGTTAAAAGCGATAGTCTTGTAATCGTTTCGTTAACATTGAGACGAAATAACGTCTTTGAAACAATAACTAATGCAACGCAGTTTATAAACGTGTCACAAAATACATTACTAATTTCTTTTTGCAATTGTTCTTTGCATATTATGCACCGTTTGCGTAAATTATTACTGTATGTATTGTAAGAAGCATTGTTCGTCTCGTTGCAACAAACAAGACAACTTTACTGTAAGTGGAACACCGCGAATTGCCCTGATTGTACCTAAATATAGTTAGACAAACTTACAAACTTGTTTGATCGGATCTGATTATTATTAACAATAGTTTTAGACTCTTACCCCATACATAAACTGTGTAATTTAACATCGCATATCCATATGCGTTTGTCGCAATGCAAGAATATTCACCAAAGTCTGTCAAATTCGCAACAAACCTGAAAAAAAAATAGAATAGACAAATTAGATTTTTTTTATTTTAAATTCAAAGCTTTTTGCAATAAAATTAAACCAATATATATTACCTCATTCCATATTCATCTATATATTTCCTGTGTTCATTGACATTTACATCATTATGTGACCAAGTGACAGCTGGAGTGGGGGAGCCTGACACAGCACACGGCAGCTCCACCAGCTGACCTTCCAGCACTTGTATAACTTGGTCTTGACTATGTGTAGTTATTGAAGGCGACACTGAAAGTATTCAATAATTATACAAAAAAACAATAACATGATCATGATGACAACTCAGTTGATTGTTTAGTAAAATTAACACGTTAGCTGCTAGAATGATTTTTCGAAAAACGAAATATTTTTTTTTTATTTTGTCCAAACCGTTTTTAAATTTGAAAACACCTAAAATATAGTAATACCTTATTTACATTGCTCATAAACTTATTATTTACATATCAATGGAAGTATGGCTTGTCAGACACATATCCCACACGGCCTGATTGAAACTTTAGCTCCGACATGGCAGCTAACGTGTTAAAAGTTTAGATATACAAAAACAGCACTTTAACTAGACAAAATTGTAGTAAACTAAACTTTTTAAATATTTTAAGATGACAAATGAGCAATCGGCCATCGTAATTCGGCAATATAGGGAAGTAATCAATAGAAGGGACACACAGAAAGAGGATTCTTTTCCTATTTATACGTTCCCGCCAAATATACCTCCCCTTCCCATTCCTACTTTGAAAGAAAGGAAAACAGACGAATAAAATAAGTCCTAAGAAACGCACACTAGTCAGACTGTACGTGGAATTACTTCCACTTGAGGCATGTCTTGTGTTGTCGTGGCATTACATTCATACAACCGATGTTATTAAATCTCTATTATAACTAACTGTAACTACTATAAAACAAATGAATTATGCTATATTATATTCCCAGGGAAGTCCTGGAGTGGATCCCGTAAGGAACAAGAAGACGTGCTAAACAAACTTGGCGGCGCTCAGTAGCTGCAGACATGAAGGCAATTGGTCTGACATGGCTCGAGACCAAACGCAGATTTCAAGATAGAGCCCTGCCCCACTAACGAGTACATAGGACTTTAAGTCAAGTAAGTCATATTAAATAAACTATATACTAAAACTAAACCAAACTAAATAATATAAAACATCGACCCCAAATCGCGTTCGCACAATAGGGTTCCCAGAAGGCTGACGCTATTTCCCCATTGAAATGGCGCAGGCCCTTGGATCACCCGAGGCGTCGATGCGGTGTGCGTGATTAAATTAAGTTATTTCAAATAAGTATATTACAATATACTCACAATAAACTTGCAATGTATAGTTGTTAGTGAGAGAGCCCAAAGTACTGGAAGCGTTACAGTTGTAAGTACCGGAATGGTACACTGTCACATTTGATATAACTAACTCGTTTGTATTAGTTAAGTAGCTGAAAGAAACATATTTACCGCTTTTAATTATTTTTTTAAATCTTATCTTACTAATATTATAAATGCGAATGTTTGAATGTATGGATGTATTATAGGACTATATCTCTAGAGCCACAGTATGGATCTCCGTAAAATTTGGCAAAGATGTAGAACATAGTCTGGAAGAACATGTAGGTTAATAATTGCGTTTTTTATTATCTATTTAGGAGCGTCGGTGCCTCAGTGGTCAAGCACTTGACTTGCAATCTGCAGGTCCTGGGTTCGAATCCCGCCATGTACCAATGTGTTTTTCTATTTCCGATTTACATATTATATGTACATTTATCCGACGTTCTTACGATGAAGGAAAACATCGTGATGCAACCTGCACATATCTGAGAAGAAATTCAAAGACATGTGTGAAGTCAACCCGCACTTGGCCAGCGTGGTTGACTATGGTCTAATCACCCTTTACTTAGGGTAGGCTCCGAGCCCCTCGGTGGGGACGTATAGTGAGCTGATGATGATGATTATCTAACAAGATACTTACTCGGATCTTAGTTTAACACTAAATGTGTTAATAACATACTAGCAAGAAAGAAAGATGAAAATTATTAAACCCCCTTTCCACTAAACTTAGTCACGCGACTCGTATGTCAATCGAAGCCGCGTTAGTGGAAATCAATAGATTATAGACGGCTAATTGAATTAATGTAAAATGAAACTGTTTCAAATCTTAATTCTCTAAATTCTCTATATTTTTTGTTTAACCTTAAGCTTTTAAATATAACTTACACATTCTTAGAGTAAGATAAAGTTTTTCCATCTTTAGTCCAAACTACGAAAGGCGGAGGATTACCAACAACGTTACAATTCAACAAAACTTTGTCACCAGATTTGATTTCTAAATTATTTTCTTCCGATTTTCGTAAAGTTTTTAATTCTGGTGGATCTGAAAAAGATAAATTTTATATAAAGCGAGAATTTTTAATAACGGTTCAATAGTTTTTGACTTTATCTTACTTAACTTACTGATAAAAATGCGAAAAAATGTATGGATGGATGGATATTTGTTAAAAAGTATCTCCGGAACGACCAAACGGAAATCTTGCTAAAATTTATTATAGATGTAGAACATAGTCTGAAAGAACACGTAGACTACTTATTGAGTTTTTTTTAATTTCGCGCAGACGGAGTAACGGGAGATAGCTAGTACTTTATAAGCATATAAATATATTTCTAGAATATTAACGTAGAAAAATACTCACATAGTATATTTAGAAAAACTTGATAAATATCTTTTCCAATAGGATTTTCTGCTAAACATTGATAAAAACCTTCGTCTTGTAAACTCACATTGTTTATGGTCACAATAAAACCTTCTTCATTCACTTTGGTGTTGTTTCTAAGATTTTTAAATTCATCTGTTCCGTTAATTTTGTATTGCCATGTTATCTTCGGTTCTGGGTTGCCCTTTAATAGTCTGTAATTTTAGTAATGCTAATAAAAAGGATTGTAATATAAATTTGACAAACTTATAAATAATAATATACTTTATGAGACTCTGGGGAAGAAGACAAATAGAATGACACCTCGCTCGTCTATCAGTTCAGTTGTTAAGGTCTTAGGCCGCCACAATGGAATTTACATAAACAAATCCACATCTTACTAATATTATAAATGCGAATGTTTGGATATATGTTTGTTAGAAGGTATCTTCAGAACAACTGAACGATACGAATACGATCTAGCTGAAATAAAAAAACATAGGCTACTAATTACTCGCGGACGAAGTCGCGGATTAGGGCTAGTTAAAAAAAACAAACTTCAATACGCACAAAAAGTTACATTACTCTCTTTGTCAGTCAGGTAAAAAATACATAAATTAAGGTATATATTGTTAGGAAGAAAATCCGATATTGTGCCGATGTACTGGCAACACTAGCTTTACAAAAATGTCAACGTTTATGTCCCTGCACTAATCATTCTGACATTTGACTTTGTAGCGAAAGCTCGTCATTCGCGCTAAAAGATTCTAACTAATGTCTAAAATATATAGAAATGTAACGTATCTTCGTTTTCTCTTTATGTTATGACATTATAAATATTTATATATATTTTTTTTTTATTATAAAGTGATACCAAATCTCACCTACATGTTATAAATGCGGTGTCGCCTCTGCGCGCTCTTATACTGGAAGGTTCTTTAGATAAAACAGGACTTTCTGTAAAAAAATCAAATTTCAGTTATTATCTTTAAAAAAAAACAGAAACAACAATATTTTTAAACGGGTTTTGGTCTTATTAACCCAGTTGAAAGTGTAGAACATATTTAAAATAAGGTAGATGGCTCAAGGGTTAAGCAGTTGACTTGTAACCTGCAGATTCTGAGTACGAATCCCGAAATGTAGCAATATGTTTTTAGATTTACAAAATGTACATTTATCCGACATTCTTATGGTGAAGGAAAACATCGTGACGCTGCACATATCTGAGAAGAAATTCAAAGATATGTATGAAGTCAACCAGCTGTGCCAGCATTGACTATGTCCTAATCACTAACTTAAGATATGCTCCGAGCCCCTAAGTTGGAACTTAAAGTGAACTGATGATATTTAAAATATCTCACCCAATCCAACAACTTGTAACGACCCATTAATTTGTATCCTTTCATATCCATTATCCATTAAACAAGTATAAAGTCCGAGATCATTAAAATCAATTTTCTGTATATATAGCGTGGTTCCATCTTCAGATATATCAATGTTGTCGTCTGTCTGTATGTCTGTGTTGTTGTGTTGCCATGTTATAGTTGCCGGAGGATGGGTGTCCACATTGCAGTGTAGGTCTATTTGTGAATATAATTCTACTTGTTGGTCTGAAAAGTATAAAAATTAGGTTAGTTTATTGGTTTTAATAATATCAGTAGTTTAGTTTACTTATTACGAAAAAATCTTATAAATTTTAAATTTTAAACTATTAAAATTATTAAAAATCTTATTTATTAAAAACTAGCTTTTGCCCGCTACTTCGTTCGCGTTGTATTATAAAAAAGCTTAATTAGTAGGCTATGTGTTCTTCCTAGCTATGTTATACATCTTTGCCAAATTTCAGCGCGATTGATTCAGCAGTTATGAATATACCAAGAGTTACCAAACATCCATACATTCGCATTTATAATATTAGTAAGAAGTAAGATGGTATAAAGTCTTAATAATTTAAAGAAATTTCCTATCAAACTATATAAGTATAGATTTAATATGAGAAATCTACACTAAGGACTATCTTACAAACCACTTAAAAGGTTACCTGTAAAGTTTTCCAATATTCGCATATTCTTGCGTACATTTACTGTGACAGTATCCTGCGCTTTCCCGACTGAGTTCTCTGCTATACAGAAGTAGGTCCCGTTGACATTATATCTGCCACTGTCTAACATCACCACGCTCCTATATACTGTCTCTTTCACTTGCACTACCTGCAGGAATCATTATATGTTACTATAAAATTTTTAATCAGGACAAAGTAGAAAAAACACAGATTTTAATCAAACAACAATAAGTCAATTTTTTTTTAAAGTCAAAACATTCGCATTTATATTTACCGTATTATTAAACTCTTCAGTCCCTCTCCTCCATACAACTGTAGGCGGCGGTTTAGCTCGCACAGTACACACTAATTGCTGCATGCTGCCTACAACTACTGTTATGTTTCTATCTTCGATATTCACTTCAGGCTTTATCTCAATATTTACTTGTACTATATCTGAAGCTTTAAGGATAAACATAAAACATAAGTGATTAATAACAAAAATTAATAATGTCACACATTAATATTAGGACCAATAGATGGCACTCTGCAAAAATAATTATAAAACAAGAATATCTGAACCGGCGGTGCCATCGTTGTTACTTTTGTCAGAATATATAAAACCTACTTGGACATAGAAAATGACAAAAGAAAAAAATGACATGCCAGCTACAGTACAAATAGAATAGTGATATCTTTTGACGTAGACTGGGGGGCGCTAGTGAGCTTATAATTTAATTGGACTTATGCCCATCGAGTCAGATAACCTTAACGGTCTACATTTGACATTGCCATACTAACAAATTGTCAAATGTTTTTTTTTTATAACAGAAGGGAGGAAACGAGCAGCGGGAACACCGAGGTGTTCAACGACGCCCATGGACATCAGCAATACCAGAAGAACCGCAGATGCGTTGCCGGACTTTGAGGTGGCGATAAGCTCGCTTCTTGAAGGACTTTAAGTCGTAGCGGTTTGTAAATACCGCCGACGACAGACCATTCCACAACGCTGCTGTGCGAGGCAGGAAGTTTCGCGCAAACCGCACGGTTGTGGATTGCCAGACATCGAGATGGTGTGGAAGGAACCTGGCGGTCTGTCGTGTCGTCCGATGACGGAACTCGGCGGCTATAAATGTGTCATAATAGTCTCGATTGTGTGATAATATCACAAAATAGTAAATAATACCAACCTCTATGTGAATTTCGTAAACCAATACAAGTCCAGTAACCCTCCTCAGTGAGTGTCACATCTAGAGTAATATTATAAGTGCCATTAATTACCACTTCTTTTGCCACCGTGCCATTTGGTGACATCCATTGTGCCAAATTAGCATTCTCCACTTGACATAGTAATTTTAGATTGGTATTAATTTGTCCGGCGACATTATGGTGTCCTAATATCTTAGCTGTTGGTTCGCTCTCTATAATTATGTATGTTGATTGATTTATTGAACCTCCTGTAAATAATTTATATACAGGATGTACAAAAATTGATCGTTTACTCACATTACTTTGGTTTACGATCTCTAGATAGGTTTAGAATTACAAAAAAATAAACACAGATTAAGTTATTGAGTACGGCCATATCATAAAACAAATGTTTTGTTGGTAAAAATAAATTCAGTTTTTTTTTAAGTAAATGACATCTTAATTATATATTTATTGATAACTAACCTCTGTTAGCAGCTAGACAGGTGTATTTGCCGCGATGTTTTTCAGTGACGTTGGAAATCGTCTTATTATAGGAATAAAAGCCATCAATATTCCGACCAACCTTAATATTAGTCACTGAAAAAAAAATGATTTTTTATTTATCTTTAAAAGTTATACGTTTCAAAACCTAAAACTTATTCTAGGATAAAATAACTACCGATGTTTTTAAGGCAAGAGAAAACATCGTGGTGCAATCTTCATATGTGAAGAACTTTGAAAATATATGTGAAGTCAACCTGCACTATGACAGCGTCAGCCTTATACCACGTTCAGACCAGGCTAGCTCAGTAAGCCAGTCACGCTCGAAATCGGCGCTGACGTATGTGTACACCCACGAAAGCCAATAAGCCAGTCTGACCAATAACTGGGATGGCGTTCTACTTTTCAGGCCAGTTCGGCCACTCTACGACAACTGGCATAATGTAGACGGTCTGTTAGTCAACCAAGCCTAGTCACAACTAATTTAAGGTTGTCATCAGCATTTCAGTAGGGACGTGTTTGTTCACAAAGTCACTGAAACTCACCATTAACAGTTTTGCCATTGTTAAATATAATCTGACTCTTAAGAAGTACGGCTTCACTGAAGACCGCACAGGAGATAGTCAGGTCTTCACCAGCAGATAGTGTTGCGTTCACTGGCAATACTGACACTTGGGGCGGTTCCACTGTTGAAGAAAGTTTGTCATCAGGGTACAGAATTATAGTAGTGAGTTAGTAATTTAACTTTAATCTCGAAAAAACCCTTCCTTTGTGATTCATAAGTAAGTTTTGCTAGTAATATTAATGTAAAGTTACGTACTGATATTAAAAAAAATATTGAACGAGTACTATAATATTATATAACATTTCTATATTACAAGACACAAGGAAAGAATTTAAAAAGCCAATACAAGAATAGTTTTGATAATTATAGGCCTAAGAATATTCAATTCTAGAATAAAGTTCCGTTTTATAAATAAGTTTTTTCATACCGATGTTAAAACTAAACTTGTGCTTCAAGATTTGTTTTATTTTTATAAAGTTTAAAAAAAACCACTCAGACAGCGACAACGCCCCACCCCCTCCGCTTTCACGGAGAGCGAACGATCATCGAGGGCTGACAGCGAGCTGCTGCCGCCCGCCTCACGCTCAGGGCGTCGCGCCACGTCTCATCAACGTGGTTGGTACAATCTCACATGTTGTGAAGGTCTCGTGAAGAACTTACTATAGAAATGATCCTATGAAGTAAGGTCTTGTCTGCCGTTACTCGACTCGCGCAACTCATTGCGACAGGGCGATATTCTATATCGAGTTTCACAGATTAACTAAATACTTACAGCGACATCTAGTATCATAATATAACAATTTTTTTTAATATTTATTTATAGCTAACAACGCCATCTTACGGTAAAATGTGAATTATTATAACAATTCCATCAAATACTTTGTTATTCATTTGATATAGATTGGCATTGTTTTGTTTGCAACTTTTTAAAAAACAATTCTACAACATTGTAAATAAACTGACATACAGAGATTTTAGTGCCAAAATATTTTTTTACCTAGTAAGGAGAGTTGCGTGCTAGTCTTGCTTTGTCCCGCAGCGTTGCTTGCAGAACACCTGTAAGTACCAACATGGGCTTCGCTCATGTCTTCTATCACGTATTCTATTGAAGTGCTCTGTCTGAAATAAATTAAAATAAGTAACTAACTGTCACACTTATCAGTCGCTAAGTGTGACCCTAAGGAAAGATATCTTCAATTTTATTTCTCAAGTATCGTTTTTTTTTTTGGTGGAATTAGTTTACACAATCAAGTACGAGTTAAATTAAATTTTCGGAAAAAACACGCCTCAAAATCATATTGCTATCTCAACTTTCTCAAAGAGAGTGAGAGAGATGGATTTATGTTTTACTCACAGACTTGAAGTCTTCCTTTGCATCCTCGGCGAATCTCTGGTCCATTGAACAGTTACAGGAACAAGACTTTCCACATTGCATTTGAGGACTACACGATCGTGCGACCGGGCTTCTATCTGAAAATATAGCTAGCTGTAGCTCGCGACTTTGTCCGCGCGGAATTAAAAAAAAATTGCAGAATTCTATACATAAATCAAATTAAATAATTTTTATATTTAAAAAACATCTTACTAATATTATAAATGCAAATGTTTTAGATAGACGTATATTTGTTTGAAGTTATCTCCAGTAGAGATCAACGAATTACGATGAAATTTGACATAGTCTGGAGGAACACATACGCAACTAATTAAGATTTTATTTTAATTCTGTGAGGACGAAGTCGCGGACGACAGCTGGTTGATAAATAAACAACCAATGTGGTTGCTGCGCCAGCGCAGTATATAACTAAGATTAAGTAAGATGGCATTTTTTTTTAATTTAATTAGGATGATTTGGTTGTATTTACGTACCTGTTTAGGCGCAGTTAGATAAGGAACATCTGAAAAGTAAAATCATTTAAGGTCAGTGTTTCAATTAACTTTTAAATAAATCTTAACTTTTTTCTATACAATTGATCTAGTACTAGCGAAAGTTTGTCACATTTTTCTCAGTTACAGAAGTTTCTCTCTAACCAGATTTTCTCGCGTATGGTGGTCGTCTATTTGGTCAGGATAATGTTGTAGTGTCTCGCTTATAGTGGTTTCTCGTTTATCCAGGTAGGACTATATACTTATATTTAGAGGTTACCTGGTGGTTTAGCTTGCACGGCTGTTGGGCCAACTCTCCGAAATTTTTGTCCATTTTGATCTCGCCCATTTATCTGTAATCAGATAGATTAAAAATACGTTTAATGTATAAGAATTTATTAAAAAATGGCAACCCCAAAATTAGACTAAATTTTAATCGATTTCTTCAAAAATAAAAGGAATAAAGATCAGTCTACTATTACTCTGGACTTAAATTCTGAAGTTTAAACGTTGCAAATCTCAAAAAATGTTGATTTATGGTGGGTTTCTGAGATTAAAATCCCAGTATAAAACATATCGTCATACCTCTCAAAATCTTTGAGAAAACAGAGATAAAAATGTGTTATAAACAAGGATTTTGGTCTCAGAAACCGACGATTGATCTTACAGCGATATAAAAGAAATCATCAGGCGGTATAAAGGCGTCAGCTAAGAACATATCGTCTTTTTGTTTGACGGGAACTTCGAAAAGCGTCTTTCCATCTGTTGTTAATATTTCAGCGAAGTCAATTTGAACCGGCACTTCTGATATAGAAATTAACATGTGGTTATAAGTTCCTGGAAGCAAAATTTAGGTTATCTTTTATAAAATCATATTCTGAGTATAATGACGACTTAATCAGTTCATTTAATCTACACTAAGGGACTCTATTATCCCTCTAATAAACGATGTTGAGTACGATCTGGCAGCTATGATTTCAAGAAAAAGATTTTTATAAATCGAAGTCAGAGATCTTATTTAAACTTAATAATATTATATGCAAATGTTTAGATGGATGGACGGATGGATGTTTGTTTAAAGGTATCTCGAGAATGGCTCAACGAATCTCGATGAAACTTGGCATACATACGACATAGTCTGGAATAACACATAGCTTACTAATTGAGTTGTTTTAATTGCGAGCGAACAAAGTCGCGGGCAACAGCTATCTATAAAAAACAATTTACTTCAGTATTTATATCATTCAGAAAAAAATTTAAAAGTACCCTACCTTGCAAAGGTCGATAGCTAGCTTCTTCCATAGAGTTAGTTTTCTCAACAGAGAACCCGTGATCAAATGTGATATTTGATAGACCGGACACTTTGACGGAATAATCTTTTTCACTCCCTACTGTTATAGTCCAATTGCCAGGTTCCGGTTCTAATACTTTAACTATCTGGAATTATATAAAAAATTATACTACCCTCATTTTTTCACATAATGTATTACAATTAAATCTATGATATAAAATAAAATATTTAAAAAAAAAACTAATAATTCACTAAAATATGTTATTAAAAGGAGTCCCTATAGGTAAGGTCCCGAAGATACTGGCAGCGTTCCCCCTTTGGATAGCTAAACTTATTCTTTGACCGAGGTAGCTGCCCTCTATTACAATTGTTTTTAATATATACACATAAAAAAAACATATTATTAAATAAGAAAATATCTCTACTGGTTTTACTGAAATAGAAACTAAAGTTTAAATAATTCAAAGTTGTTAATTTACATACGAATTGGAAAAAGATGGAAGAGGCCTTCACCCAAAGTGGGGTCCATATCTAAAGACTTAAACCTAACAATACTAATACTGTAAGAGAACTACTAACAATATACGAGTACTACTCATGTAAATAGTTATTTTGATATGGAAATAAAAGGCTTTATTATTATTATTTACATACGAATCATAGAATTATTAAATTCAATCAATAAATTGGCTCATTCAGTTCACGGCTCACTCGTTCATTAAATAACCTTCAAATTATGTATCTAACATACCATAATCTCAGATAGGTCCAATGTGGTGACAAGCTGTGGTGGCCCCACGACTTCGTGTCCGCTGGGGTTCACCACTTTAATAGTGGGCTTAGCTCCAGATACTGACACAGTCACTTCTCCTAAACTACTGTCAACTGGAATCTGAAACCGATAAAACGTATAAATAAAAACGTTATATCACCATTGGTTTCTGAAACCAATCTGTATAAACATATCGTCATCCCTGTCATTATTCTTTGACAAAAAAGAGATAACAAAACATATTTTATACAGAGATTTTGGTCTCGGAAACCCACGGTACGTCTTGTAATGCAAGGGGAGATATAAATAAAGCAACAATTTTATTATTAATTACGTATGTAAGTACTGACATAGTTATATGTTAATAATTAAATATGCAGTGACCGACGGGCTGCTTCCGCGAAATAATACCAGTGCCACTCATCCTGATGAAGGGCTCCCGATGGGCTCGAAACTAGTCGGTGCCGCCACCGTGAGTGTTTAGCCGTTTTTATATCAGTGTAATTAAATATGATTTATTTCTTAAAGGCTTTATCGTAGACTTACCGCTTGCGTGTAGTTGTAACCAGCTGGGTGTACTGCAGAGGCCAAATTAACACTTCTGCCTCGTATCGAACTTCTAACAAAATCCAATATCTGGGAAATAAGGAAAACTTGCCAATATACAATATACATGAATAAATAACATAATATCTAGTGTCACTGAGCGATTGTAAATTCTGACAATTAATAAATTGACTAGCCAAATTATAAATTAAACTATGAATAAATCAGATAAATCTACAGGTAACTCTAGTTACATTTGACGGCAAGAAAAACAAAACACTATCTTCCTTGTTATATTTTCCGCGCTGCTGTGACCTTCTACGACTACCAGCGAATCCCTTTCCTTTACACTTCGCTACATCAAGAATTGTGTTCTGTGCAGTCGCGTATCAAATTTCGCGTTGCCAAAATTTATATCACAACTACTTTCAACCAATCTTACAGGAACTCCAGAACGACTCAACGGATCTAGATGTAATTTGGCATAGATGTAGAACATAGTCTAGAAGAACACATAGTAGCGTAAATTTATTTGTAATTCCATGCACATGGACGACAGCTATTATAAATTCAACATACATTATGCACATTGGTCTTGTTCAAGTTGAACACTTGCCCGGAGCTGGCGGTGGCGACTTGCTGGTACACTTTGTACGTCTGCCGCTTCACGTCATTACAGTGTCCAGTTAGCACGAACACCACCTGTTTATTAACTGTTTGACTAAGAATCGAAAAGAGACAGTTAAATTTCATAGAGCGTTATCTCTGTCGCACAGGCCATGCGCATGCATTATCAACGCAACATTTCTAATACAGGAGTATAGGTATAGGTAGGCAGAGACTATCGACTTTCATTCGGCGCGGTCATTGTATACCCATCTCTTTAAGCATATTTTATTTCTGTACATTAAGAACCTTACAATGTCGAAATAAATTGCTGTATAACTAACAAATAAATTATTTGACACATAATAATTCCTAACAAAATGCTTTTCACAGCTTAGTTAGATTGTTGTTAAACTCCATTAACTATATTTGACAAATAAGTTTCTGAAAGCAGATCTAATAATATCTTACGCTCCATTTTACTAACCTGACTCTGTTTCCTTTGCACTGCATCTAATACCTTTCCAACGATCTTGTGATCGGACGCAGATGCATCAGTAAAAACGTACACGTAAGACCGAGGTCGACTTACACTGAGCGCTAAGAGTACTCCGCCTAGGGACTTCTCGGGACAATCCCCGCCCCCCTTAACATGGATTATATTTAAAGCGGCTTTAAATACTTTTTTGCTCTTTGTTACAGTCGCTGGACCTATATCTGTTGATTTATTGACGGATAATAAATAAAAAAACAGTTGCGAAATATTATAAAAAACATCGACACTGTCTAAGTCATTAAAACATTACGCCGGGTTTACATTATGCCAGTACAGTAGGACAGTAGAGCTCAAACTCACCGCTGACATAATTTAAACACTAACTGGTGCCAGTGAGTCAAAACAGGCCATCGCTACTGTCCTACTGTACTGACGTAATCTAAATCAGGTGTAAAGGAATAAATAAGAATTAAAAAAAAAGTAATTTGAACTAATTAATAAATTTAATAGATATTTGCAATATTTGCTTTGTAATACATATAATTTTGTTGTTAAAACAAAACAGTGGATTTTTGCTGAGATGATACTTGGCGTCCCTTACATTCCCTTTGAAAAAATAGAGACAAAAATATTTGTCGGAAGTTCTCAGCTTTACCTACACACTTACAATTCAAATGAACTTGCAGACTTTTCAAATTAAAACTAAAGATGTGTAACGGACTCAAGTAAATTATTAAAATGAATAAAGAATATTTAAAAAAAAATGTACTTACTGGGATCATGAAACGGCACAAAAACAAAATCAGCTATAATATTGCTTTCTTCCAGTGCAGTTTTTAAAATCATTTCCGCACCTTCTCGTAACTGTTTAAGGTCATTCGACATTGAGCCAGTTGTGTCAAACACGAATGCCAAACTGCTTTTACCTTCATCTTTATCCTCGGATTTATCTTTTACATTTAATACCAAACATTGTATATTCGTTGCGTATAATAAAAATATTATAAATTCTTTCATGTTATACACAACTGCATAAATACTATAACAAAGAAATACTAAGACAAACTGGCATATTTTATTATCAAACATAACCTATGACCGTGTAATCAATGTGGGTTAAAAGGACTTGCGGTTCATATATCTATGCGTTAGTAAACTAGGAATATACAGGATGTTGAATATTGTTAGTCTTACTAATATTATAAATCCGAATGTCTAGGATGATGTAGGAAATAGTCTTGGAAAAACACTTAGGGTACTTATTAGATTTTTTATTCGTTGGCGACAGCTAGTGTAAAAATTAAAAAAAAATTATTCATTGACTACCCAATAGAAATGGTACTTACTACTAGGGAAATTTCAATGATTCTATAAAAATGTAGGTTTGAATTTGTTACTTCGACTAGTTAGTTTTAAGAAAAAAATTATAGTTTTAATAAACAGTGCTACGGTTTATATAAACAAAAAAACGATCGCAACTATGCAAGAATACAAAAACCAATAAACTAATAACTAATTTGAACATCCTGTATAATAAGTTATCTTGCAAACTAAAAACAAACGTGCCCATTAGTACAAGGGTATACTGCAGTGACATTTGTCACTTCCGCGAACGTAAGCCAGCTATTAGGTAGGGATTTAGATAAAGGTGGACTAAATAGTTTAGGGAAGTTTCTGTATTTCACTATAACTAAGATGTTAATTATAAAAATCAAACAATATTCAATCCTTTATTAAAAATAAAATCTTTATTAAAAATTCACACTTTTAATTTCTTTATATAAAAAGACAACAAACATTTAAGAAAAAATTGCTCAATATTGTTCTACAAACTATCCCACAGACGCGCCCTTTGCACATAAGATTTAAAAAAAAAACATAAAACGCTATTTCCAATACTAATTATTATTATCTGTAGAATTACAACTGTCTTGATACTTGAATTAATAAATACTGCCATCTCTTTCTTTCTCTTTGACAAAACAGAGACAACTATATATCAAATATCAGAGCATTCCAAATCGATAAAACAAAATAGCGCCGTAGGTTTTTTTTTCTTTTACTAATAATATCTTAAAAGTAGAAATCTACGATTTATTGCTTTCAATCCCCATTAATGTGTAGTAATTACATTATATTCACTGGTTCCCAATTTCTTGTAGATTTTTTTAGAAAAATGTTTAGGACACCTTACGACATGAATTATACAGAAATAAATGCAATTATCGTGACTTTCTGAGGTTTTGCTTTTATATTTAAGATAGATATTTAACAATACAAGCAACTAACTATCTAAAACGTATCTTAGTCTAAGTAATTAGTCAAAATTATGTGCAAAGGGCGGGGGCTAAAGATGATATTTGGCATCTCAAATATGAGATCTTATAGATTAAACAAGTACGCGTATTGTAAAGAAGTAATGGATTGTAAATATTTTTTTTAATTTTCTCGACGAAATTTGCTTGCTATATACTCTTTATAAAAATATTTTTCAATAATTTTTATACAATTCCAAAAATTCTATTAGTAATTAAGGTTGAAAAATTTTATCTCGTATATAAAAGTCAGGGGTTGACAACCGTGAAAGAAATTACAGTTTCCAGAACATTTTTTAAATTTCCGTTTTTTTTTTTATTTTCAACAACCTACAATACTTGTCTTTCTAACTTGAGCAACACACTGTAAATATGTCTCTAAATATTATATTAGAATTAATCCAATATAAATAAACTATAATCTATTCGAAAAAAAAAAAACATTTTATTTAGTAAGCAATCAAATTGAAACTACAGCGTAATTATAAAACTAAAGTTATCCTTATATTAATACGAATTACAACCAAATTGATTGAAAAAAAAAATACAAATGTCAGTGGTTCCAAAACAATTACGAAAAAATTACTTACATAGTTCTTGATAAAGAAATCTATTGCAATTAAACCTTTGCATATTATTTTCAAAGTCTACAATGGTTTATTACTGGTCAAGTAAGAACTCCTTATATGTCGAAGTAATAGAGTAGGTGATAACCAACATCGCTTTTTTAAAATAATTACCTAAATAAGAAATTTGATTACATTGAGCTTCCACCATCAAAAATGTCAGTTCGATCAGAAACAATAAGTGAGAACAACAGAGTTTTTTATGAATGTTCTGACAGTGGAAACTCGCGTTAAACTTGTTTTGGAACAAACTACAATAACACAAAGTCAAAAAAACCCTCTAAATCTACTGTTATTAATGTTCGGTGGTAGCAGATATTGAGAATCGTCTGATACAGGGGTTGCAAACCTCTTACTATCTACTAGAATATCTAGGCTTCTTTTTTACAATTTAAATAATTAATTACATATATTTAAACCCCAATACCATTACAGAAATCTATGACAAAAAAAAAATATTTACTAAAAAAATTAATATTTTGCCGAAGGTTTCCAACCCCTGAAAATTTCCCTGCAAATGTTAGTTCACACTTTGGCAAGCATGTTATTAAATTAATGAAAATTTCAAATGACGTAACACAATTGCTATCTCTTTTCTATCAAAGAGATTGAAAAGGTTAGCAATATATTACGACAGCGGAAATTCCTAGTAAGATGTAAAATTGTACTTCATCCTGTTTCTAAGTCATGGATTATGAAAAATGCTTTAATAATACTTAAAAATTAAATTAATAAAACATTTAATACCACAAACATTAACATTTCTTATTTATTGTCTTTAATTTTGTTCGATTAAGTTCAGTAAAAAAATTCGAAAAATATTCCAAAATATGAAAAATTTTACGTTTATGGTATTAAGACACAAATATTTAACATGAGGCATTTTGGGATTATCCTACAATTAGTAAACTACAAAATATAAAAGCTATAAATATAATCCAAACCACAAAAGTGAGGAGAAAAAAAAAGGCCTACGTAGGCCTATTTTTGCCTGTTTTAATTTCTAATTTCGATTAGTCGAATTTATTTGAAATGGCCTATCTAGAGGTTTTATATCTATGTATAAAGGTAAATTACACAATCATCCTCAAAGTCTAAGAGGCAAAGATATTTTTTCACAAATGTAATATATTTGCGACTAACACCTCATAAAGACCTATTCACATCCAAAAAAAAAAAACGATTTTTTTTTTAATTTTTGTTATAATTTTTTGTACTGTAAGTTTCCATTTATATGAAATAACGTATTTTCTCTTATTTTCTTTGTCAAAATGAAATAAAACGTATCAATAGTATTTCTTAGTAGAATTTAACTGATTTTTTTTATAAACTAAAACCTCTAGTTTGTACAAAAACATCACTAATTCAATGATGTGAATAGGTTAAAAACCATTTCCTTACACATATATTACAGCTATTCAATAAGGGGGTAGACAGAAACTGTTACGTGGGGAAAAACTCCCATATAGTCAATTTTACAAAATCTTACAATTAACAAGTTTTTTTCATGTAAATACATTGTTAATTATGAACATCTTGGGTATAAATTTCGACGGAACTATATGCATTAAATGTAATTTCGTGAAAAAAAAACAACTTTTTTTTTTGTTTCCATTTTGCTATTGCATAAAATGTTTTTGACATCTGTTTTAGTTCTTGCAATCGTCAAAAAATAAACTTTTTATATATAAAGTCCATCTATTTAATCAATCATTGTTGTTAAGAAGTTGTGTTGTTAATTTTATTTATAACTTTTATTTACTGTCCTTAATTATTACATAATTTCATCTACATTAAATATCAAAATGTCATATATTATAAGAGAATTTGTAATAAATATTTTTAATTTGATTGTAGATATTAAATATATTATTATTATTATACGTTTAATTTTAATAAGGGGGCGTCCATAAATTACCTGAGGTGTTTTTTCAATTTTCTGCATCTTCCTCCCCCCCTGGTGAGATGTTGTGAGATTTTATTCAACCCCCTCCCCCCACCCCAATCTCACGTGAGATTTTTCAAAATGTTAGTTTCTTGCGTAAACGCGTTGGATTGTTATGATGTGACTCGACCCCACTCCCCCCCCCCCTTAAACACTTCACGTTATTTATGGACGCCCCCTTACATATAGCAAAATATATTACGCTATTTTTATTTAATATATTAATTCATATAAAAGATGGCTTCTAAATATAAAATAGATTAAACTAGGAAGACTTTTATAATTATATTCTCATTCATTATAATATTGCAACTTCTTAGCAACAAAACTTTTACAACAACTGTAAAATTTTACACGAAAATAGATCTTATTACATTTTTAATAGTGTATATTTTTATAAAAACATTTAACTATATGTCATTCGTGTTTGTATGTATATTAAATGGCCTCATCAGTTTGTTTCACTTGTAAATTCTTCTGGAACACTAGTACTTTCTCCCCGACTTCTCCTTCTGGGTACTGTTGAAAAATATACAATTTATTTCTCCAAGTATCTTATAAATACTTATAGCTTTTAATATCTTACTAATATTACAAATGCGAAAGATTAGATGGATGGATGGATGTTTGTTAATACATATCTGCAGAATGACAACAGATCTCACTGATATTTAGCATAGACATAAAACATAGTCCGGAAGAACACATAGGTTAAGTATTTTTCTTAATATTGCGCGGAGGGAGTCGCAGAAAAAAGCTATTTTTTTATTATCTATCATGTACTATTTGAAAACAGGACCTTACATGCACAAAATTTTACAGAAAATAAAAAATTAAAAAAATTATGAACCCTAAATGATAAGAGAGAAGCCACTAAAGGCGAAAAAAGTTACGGTCAGTTGGACTCTCGCTTATCCAGGTTCAACTGTATCTTATCATTTGAAATTGACTAGCCAAAACTTACGGTGAAGGAAAACATTGTGACGCTGCACGTCTGCCAAGAAATTTTTAAAGATATGTGTGAAGTCAACCCGCACTGGGATGTGGTTGACTATCGCCTTGTCACTAACTTAGGGTAGGCTCCGAGTGTCTCAGTGGGGATGAATAGTGAGCTGATGACACTAAACTTACTTGTGTATGAGGCACTTCATGTATTAACTTGTATCCTTGTAGTAAATTCTCCACACGTCCTCTCAGCACATCAAACATCACAATCAGACTCGGTGTCTGACGAGCACTGTACTCCTGTCTCCACCAACGTTGAGGGTTGTTGTAGAAAGCTTCAGATTCATATGTCTCACCAGGGGATGGAGGATCACAACGCAGGTAACGAGTCGTTATGTTTAAGTGGAGATGGCTGGAATTATGAACAATCTTATTAATATTATAAATGTGAATGTTTGGATAGATGTTTGTTTGGTGGTATCTCTAGAACGGCTAAAATGATTTCTGTGAAATTTGCCATGGATGTAGAACATGCACTAGACGAATACATAGGCTACTATTAAGTTTACACTAATATCTAGTGTTTAACCCTTAATTTGATAGTGTCCAGTGTGACGAACAACTAATTAAAAAAAATCTAGTGTACTAGTTTAGAGAAAATTACGTAAGTATGACTTTACTAAAAAAAATACAGTTTTTTTGCTACAAATAATTTCTTCGAGTTAAGGGTTAATGCATTTGATTTGGCATGGTCCTGGAACACCTATTAAGTAACTGTTCTCCACTAAAATATTTAATTTTTTCCAGATTTATGAATTTCAAATTTCATAGCTTTTTGATTCTTCACAAACTTTCATTAAAAAAAATATATGCAACATCACAATACTGTAAAAACTGACCTGTACAATGGTGTAGAGTGACAAGGCATCATAAACAATATAGAAGATCTGTTGTTATTGCCTACAGCTTCTCTTAGTAACGGCATCACTTGCATTGTTCCTCTCTGATGTGTTTGTCCCAAGTATATAGCAGGTACGGCATTACCCAATAACAATACTATTGCAACTAAGTACAGCTTCCATCTGGAAAATATATAGAAATCCTATACAGTTTACAGTATATACTACTCCATACATCACTCCTTTCCTATGCATATCCTCATTCACATAATCCATCCATACATTCTTTGGTCTTATAGAAAAATACATGTATAAAAATCATATAAACTTGATGTTTCATACACTTGATACTTTGGTTAAATGTAATTTGATCCTCACAATGGAACAACTCACGCTCGTAACACGGACAGATAGGCAGAGACCACGGACCTGCATTTGATGCGGTTTAACCACACCCTTTTTTCCCAGAGAGGAATGCTTTATGCATACTCCGCGCCCCGGGGGGGATGCGGTAGTTATGTGGGATTCTCCTCCTTATCGGAGGCATACCCACTAAACCTCTCTGTTCCTCCAACGCATCGGGACAGGGCCACGTTTTCGCTCTCATCCGCGGCCAAGTGGTTTAACCACACCTATCTTACTTCTACATCCGCAAATCTACGCATACATGCACGTCGGTTTCGGGTTCTCTTAATATGGCTTGAGTAGTTAATAAATCTAGACGGTATAGGTCCATCTGGGATGACTCCGACCTATAAAACTGCTTACATTCGCGCCATAGAGTCGAAAATTTGTCATAGCAAAGTAACTAAATTATAAGTCAAATGGTGACAGTTTTTGTATGATTATTATTGGTATGCGAATTTAATTATTTATATATAACAGATATAAACCTGTGAAAACTTTTGAATAGTACTGTAAAAGGGATATAAGATAACTTACGCTTTAGCCTTCCTGCTCCATGGAACGATGACATTTTGTGCCAAATATAAAAGAATCGGCAAAAGTGGTAGCACAAATCTGAATTCTTTGTGTGGTATGAAACTGGAATAAAAAAAATATTATTAAAAGACTAAGGCATAAAAAATTATGCATATAATATTAGGCTGTAATTCTGTATGGCAAACGAAAAAAAAAATTAAATATTAATAAGTTTAATTGCAATAAAGGTAAAGGAGATGTACCTCGTCTCTTTGTATGGGATATGTAGTGAAATATTACTAATTACTAATATTATAAATGCGAATGTATGGATGGATGGATGTTTGTTCAATAGTATATAGGGAATGGCTAAATACATGTTGATTAAATTTAGTACAGATGTAGAACATAGTCTGGATTTCACATAGGCTACTAACAATTTAGTAATTCTTATTGTTAAAAAACAGATTATAACTATACCTATGAACAATAATGTGTAACACTGCTGCTAACAATAGTAACATCCCAGTCTTATTCTCCTGTCTCCTCCGCAGTACATTATATATAGCCCATGCGACTGGGATTGTGTTTATGCCCAATACCGCTGGCAAGCCCATTGTGATGTACCAATACCTGAAAATGTACAGATTTTTCTATTATGTACTGTGAAAAGTAAGAGAAAGATACTATTTTTGTAAGTTCTCCTGATCAATCAAAAACAAATTTTATTTGTATAAGAAAACATATTTTTCAATTTGGTTTATTTTTGGGATAGTTGGATATTAATTATCATCAGCTCACTACATCGCCACTGAGGGGATCGGAGCCTACCCTAAGTTAGGCCTGACTATGAGTCAACCATGCTAGACCAATGGGGGTGGACTTCATATATATCGTTGACTCTTCTCGGATATGTGCAGGAATAAAATGTATAATACTGCAACTTATAATGGTTGACAAGATTTACATACAGTTTACTTTTATGTGCATATTTAAGTAGTACTAAACACATACCATGGGTGTGTTCCATAGAATGAGGCAACATTATGAAGTACATTAAACTTGAAGAACTCCAGTGGTGTGATAATTAATTTTCCATAGAAATATGTGTCCAAAGCCACCAGTGCTCCGCCAACCATCAGTCTGAAAAAATTTAATACATACATTTGGAATCAAAACTTAAATAGTCCCTTAGTGTAGAAGTCCCATACTCAAATTACATTTACAACTCACCCAATTGGTAAATATGTACCAGCCAATAACCTCAGTTTTCCTTGATTTGTGGTAGCAATATTATAAAGGGCCAGAACAAACCAAATAGGTGCAGATGTAGGTCGTAAAAATGTTGAAATACATGCAAGCCAGACCCATTTATTATTTTCTGTAAAAAAACAAAAGATCATATATTATTCAACAAGTTGTGGAGTTGTGGAAAACTATGAATAACTAAAAATATTTAAATCAACTAATGAACTCAAATACCAGTTCTGCTTAAGGAAACTACAGGGATTATCTTTCCATGGTTCTGACTAACAATAATTTTATTTCTAATTAAATTTACCTTTTTCATAACGAGCCAGAGCACCATCTTTGAAAGGATATACTGATAAAGCAATAGCAACTAAGCAAGTTTCCATAGTTTGCAGGAGAGTCCTCCCAGACGTGTAAAACCAGAATGAAGGTGTGAGAATGAGAAAGAGAGCCCATTTACGTCCACCTGTCCATTTGTAGAAGCTATAATCTGCTGCGGTACTGATAACAGCTTGGAATAACCGTGGAATCAATACCTAAAAGATTAAAAATAGTTATATAAATTTTACACACAGATTTATCTCAGGTAATGTTTGCAATGTAGTGTCTGAAGAAATATAAACAAACGTACCACTGCTTCCGGACTATCCAGGCCAGTAAACTTAAGAACAGCGTACAGTGTCGCGAAAAGACTTGGATACAGATAACTTCTGATGCCTTTCTGCCATTCCCAAGTCAAGGCTCCATATCCAAACACTTGCTTATGTGCCACTTCTAAACTTTGCCAATACTCATCTGGCACATACCACGTTTGTACAAAGAAAACAGATAGTATTCTCACGAAAAATATAAGGGCTACCACTTGCAACGTCCTCAGGCCCCTTGCCGCAGCCATTTTCCCGCCTAAATAAGAGGTTACATTAGCTAAAAATAGGTTCAGGTCCTAATAAAAACTTTTGTCTAAAATTGAATACATGTCAATCTCTGCTAGAAGTTTAAGTTTATAAGAAAAAAGTTAATTTGCAAGTTTTATATTTACAACTAATCAAAAGTCAACCAACGCGTCCCTAAAATTATCTATAAATATGAATGAATAGCACTACTAATATGGTATATAAATATCGTATTAGAATTTTTGACTGTATTTAACATCATTTTTTTTATAATTTTACCGATATGTTTAATTATAAATATTTATTTCATAATAATCGAGGCTAACCTCACCAATAAAACACCCTCTGCTGGCGCCACTAAACCATAGACTATCAGTATCATTGATGTAACTTCATGATGTATCATTGATGTTTTCAATATAAAAGAAAGCTACTGAAAAAGACTTGTAAATTTTACACATTTGGTAGATTTATGGCAGTTAAATTTGTGACAGATCATTAATTTCATTTAGGGCACCTTAAATTTGTATTAAAAAATAAAATATAGCAACTTATTTATCATGTTATATAGTTTAAAAACTAAATTGTTCTAACTTAAAAAATCAAATTATTTTTAAAATATGCTATTAATAATAATATAAACAATTTTTTATACTTAGAATACGTTTTTCGTTGTATCATTATTGCGTTACGTATAATATTACGTAGTCAAAAAATTAACAAGTTATTGAGTAATTGCTTAAAAAAATTATTAACATTTGAGATTTAAATTAATATTTAAATCCATTAAAGCATTTAAATGGAGCAATTATTTACGTATTTTATTAACTAATGAAATGTTTAGCAAATAATCATAAAATTGGGTCTGGAAATAACCAGGTTTATGCCCTTGCTTACCACATATAAAACATTTACCGGACTCGAACCGCCGTTTGCGATCGTAAATCCCATGTCTATTGTTAAACGAACGATCATGACGCAACCCACTTGAGTTTTTGTTAGAATGAGGGGCATTAGAATTGACATAAATAGAAAGGAACTCTACTAACTTATTTGGCATTAATTTGGCGTTGGTAGCAGATGGGCGGATCTGCGGATCTATGATGCCCCGTATAACTATTGGCGATATCAGCTCATCGCTTAACCCCCTAATGATACGTAATCCTAAAAGGGACCTATGAGCATAATCAGCGTATGTAAGGAAGCTATCCGAATTGGTGCTCATAACCTCGTATAGAATGTTGGCTATGTCTGGTTTTTTTTGGACATAAAGGCTTAAATTCGTTTTTAAAATTATTCCAACTGCGGTCATTCGTTACCCATTCACTGAGCCACGTTTTAGCATCTCCTTGTAAACAATTGCCAATGCGAGAAAGACATTCGTGATCACTCCAATTATTAGATGACCTAGCACGGTCTACTTCTTCACACCATGTCTATATGTCATTAACACTCGGATATTAGAAACATAATAAGACGGAAAATTAGAAATATAATAAGACTGGTTAGATCTCACCGGTATATTTATGGATCGTATCGCATCGATGATGCGATCGGCGGCGCTGGCCTGGACTGACGTAGCGCTCGCGGGACGCTCCGGTGAGGACGGAGTAGTTGAAGCCAACCGCTCTGCGCGCCCTTGAAGCGAGCTCGCAGTGACAGCTTCGCCCAACTGCGACGGCGGCGGCATCGACACGGCAGGCTCAACGGGAGGAACGGGCTCGGTGCTGATGGTTGTCACAGGCACCGCGGACCTGGCCACTTCCATTGCGGCGCGGCCACTTGACTCCTTCCGATGAGATGAAGACACTACCTGTTGTTCCTCTAATGACACCAATCTATTCAAAATTTGTTGAATTGTTTCGGTTAAAATATTGCTAGAAGGGCTACGCCGTCAGTAGCGCGAATCATGTTGGCTAGAATGCGATTTCGCGACCGACTTCTATTCTGCCGCCTCTTATTAGGCATGTTTTCTTTTTTTTAGCAAGTATTTCAAATTAGACGTAATTCGAAGCAACGCATTCAAGTTACGGTAAATAATTGATCAGCAGGGTAAGCACGGCAAGGACGCCGCATACGCCGAGTTCTGGGCGGTCCTGGACGCGGACCCGTGGGGGCGCCCGTACCGAATGGTACGGGCTAAACTAAAGGCGGCGCCCCCCACGGAGGCCATGGAGCCGACCGTCCTCAGCGCGGTGGTCGAGGGGCTATTTCCTAACAGCCCCCCATTCGAACCACCGCGCATGGCACCGTCAAGTGCCCAAGATGAGGACGATGCCACCCTAGACCCTCCTCTTATAACAGAGGAGGAAATGGTATGGGCGGCTCGCCGGCTCCAAGGACCCCGGAAAGCCCCGGGACCGGACGGCGTGCCCGAGAGGATTCTCCCCACCGCACTAAAACACCTCGGGGATCGCCTACGCTGCCTTTTCAATGACTGCCTGGCAGCGGGGCGTTTCCCTGAGGTGTGGAAGGAGGGGTGGCTGGTGCTTATTAGGAAAGACGGCCGCCCCGCGGACTCTCCGGCAGGATAACGCCCGCTGGTGATGCTGGATGAGGTCGGGAAGCTACTGGAACGTGTGCTGGCTTCCCGAATCATCCAGCACCTAGCGAGGGACGGGCCGCAGCTCTCCGTGAACCAATTCGGGTTCCGGTCGGGACGATCCACAATGGACGCCCTGGCCGCCCTGAAGAGGTTCACCGAGGAAGCGGCCCAGAGGGGGCAGGGAGCCATAGCGGTGTCATTAGACATCGCTAACGCCTTCGGCTCCCTCCCGTTCTCTGTAATAGAGGAGGCGCTCCGGTACCATGGAGTGCCCCTCTACCTGCGGAGAGTTGTAGGGCGGGTAGTGTCCTACATGGGGAGAGAGGGCCGCCAAGAGAGGCGGATGGCATCCGGTGTTCCCCAGGGGTCTGTATTAGGACCCCTGCTCTGGAACATCGGATACGATTGGGCCATCCGCGGAGAGGTGCTGTCCCGGATGGCGGTCATCTGCTATGCGGATGACCGCTATCCGGGACACCACCTGGCAGAGAGGTAGGCGAAGGGCTGAGGCCGGAGTCACCCTGTTGACCCGGAGGATCGAGGCGCTAGGCCTCCGAGTGGCCCTCAGTAAAACCGAGGCCCTCTGCTTAAAAGGGCCGAAGTGGAGGGTACCGGCGAGGGCCACTCTCCGGGTCAACGGCGACGAGATCGGGGTCAAGGCCCGGATAAAATATCTGGGTCTTGTCCTCGACGGGGGTTGGCGTTTCGGGGACCATTTCCCAGCGCTGACCCCCCGGCTCGTGGGCGCGGCCTCAGTCCTTGCGAGGCTCCTCCCTAACCTGAGAGGTCCGGGTGTACATGCAAGGCTGCTGTATACCACGGTCGTCCGAAGTATGGCCTTGTACGGTGCACCAATATTGGCAGACGCCCTTAACGCATCGAACAGGGCCCTCCTCCGCAGGCCGCACCAGCAGCAGCAGCAGCAGCAGCAGCAGCAAAAGAAGAAGAAGAAGAAGAAGAAGAAGAAGGAGAAGGAGAAGAAGAAGAAGGAGAAGCAGAAGAAGGAGAAGGAGAAG
>NW_013531700.1:5073633-5087487 GCF_000836235.2 Papilio xuthus
AGGCTGCTGTACACCACGGTCGTCCGAAGAATGGCCTTGTACGGTGCACCAATATTGGCAGACGCCCTTAACGCATCGAACAGGGCCCTCCTCCGCAGGCCGCACCAGCAGCAGCAGCAGCAGCAGCAGCAAAAGAAGAAGAAGAAGAAGAAGGAGAAGAAGGAGAAGAAGAAGGAGAAGAAGAAGGAGAAGAAGAAGGAGAAGAAGGAGAAGAAGAAGAAGGAGAAGAAGAAGAAGAAGAAGAAGAAAAAGTAACAAATTTTAAATTAAAATTATTGTCAAAGTCATTGAAATCAAATCGTGTTAAAATGAACTAAGTGAGAAAAAATCTATAAAATGAGATTTACATATACAAAGATCTCCAACAACTTGACAACAAGATATTATTCATATTCATTAGAGAGAAAGATTAAAAAGGGATTATTTAAAAAAAACATATTGCATATGAATAAATTTTGATTTAAAAATTTATGATTTCTTTACATTTAAAGTTTTGATTATAAATAAACAACAATTTAATCTAGTTAATTTAAGTATGTAATTTTAAATTTACAATTTATTTGTTTTCATTTTACATACTCTTTGACAAAGCTCTTTGATGTCAACCGGAGTCAGTTCAAAAACTAATATTCTTATTGGACTTTGTGAAGTTACATAAATTATTTGAATTAACTTCAATTCTATATAATATGCCGTGTAGCTTAATTTATAACTCGTTGTAGTGTAAATATAAATATTATTTAACATAATTTTTTGAGAATAGTAACGCAATAGGACAAATATGTGATAAGTATTGACAATTTTAGATTACCGTTTGTTGTCATCTTCAGAACGTTGATTTACGAATGTTGATTTTTGTGATTAACTGCACCATTTCCATTATTTAAACAAAAAATGCAATAAATTTTCGGAACATGGGTATGTATTGGCACTACAAAAGATTGTCTCTAAACCTTTGTGTTTTGACTAAATGATTGAGTGATTTAACAGAGGAAACGAGGAATGAAACAGTGGATCTTTCGAGGCGTGGGCTAAAGAAAATAGAGAAAGCGCCTTTAGAAGACTCTAAAACAATTATATCATTGATTCTCGACCAGAATGAACTACAGCGGCTGGACAACATCGAAACTTATAACCGTATCGAAAACGTAAAAACTCTTATGACCTATTTTATAATATTTATTGATAGTAATAAAAACCTTAAGCTGTAAACAGTTCCTTAGTATAGATTTCTCACACGAAATCGTAGCTAAGGGTCTCCCTTAATAACCAATTAATGACTATGAGATAGTAAGAATCACATTTATAGAAAATGTACCATTTTGTAAGAAAATCTATATAAATCTTGTTTTACTCTTGAATTCTGTGTGTTTAAGATATTTTCTTTTTAGTTGTCAATATGCAATAACTTTCTGGTTCGGATGCACGGTGTATCCCGTCTTGTCAATCTGAGAGTCCTGGCGTTGAACAACAATGGAATACTGCAAATAGAGGGATTAAAAGATCTGATTTATTTGAAAGTATTAAAATTAGCTGGTAAGTAATATAAATATATTTATAGATTTCTTAACTAAGAATTATTTAATAATTTCTAATTATATAAAAGAAAATATGTGAAAAGAAAATTTGTTCATTATCATCATCATCATCATAATCAGCCTAAATTTGTCCACTGCTGGACGTAGGCCTCCCCCATCAATTGCCACAATGCCCGGTCCTGTGCCACCCACATCCAGTGTACCGGAAATTGTTATTATTAAGGAACTATCTTATCTTTCTTGATAAAATAATCAAGCATGTTGATATTAGTTTTTTTTTAGGCAACAACATCAAGTCTATTGAGCATTTAAACCACAATATGCATATAGAACATCTAGATCTGTCAAACAATCAAATCTCTTTTATAGCTGATATATCATATTTGAAGAGCTTAAAGGTGAGATTATATTCAAAACTATGATTCTTCCTCATAATAATTTAAAAAGTGACAATTTCAACAATGAAATGTTTTAAAAGCAGTTGGCATCAGCCAGTTGGGTCAGCAGAATTAATAATTTTACTATATTTAAGGAAGTATTATTTTGTATTACAGAAATTGTTATCTAAAAAGATTTCAGTTTAAATCTAGAACACAATTTTACTAATGAAATATGTTTAACTATTGACATTTTTTAACAAATTACAGCATTTGAACCTGGAAAGGAACCGTATAATGGATTTACGTCAGTGCGACCGCTATCTACCTCCCGCATTAGAACATTTAGGTCTTGCACACAATAACATTCAGGATTTGAACGAGATATGTCATTTGGTGCATTTATCTAAGCTAGACAGTTTCAGTATACAAGGCAATCCGTGTG
Organism: Papilio xuthus; assembly: GCF_000836235.2. Taxonomy (NCBI): domain Eukaryota; kingdom Metazoa; phylum Arthropoda; class Insecta; order Lepidoptera; family Papilionidae; genus Papilio; species Papilio xuthus. Next base: position 5,075,994 of record NW_013531700.1, read on the forward strand.
TCTCATTAGCTGGCAAGGATAAACTGTATCCTTTTATTATTATAAAAAATAATTTTACATTTGATTGTGTTATCATTGAACATGTGAATTGTCAAAGTTTATACTAAAAACAACTATTTAAACAGCTTATTGATTAATTTGAACTTGGATAAGGGAAAGAAGAAGAGTGTCGGTGGCTCAGGAGTCAAGCACTTGACTTGCAATATACAAGTCCTGGTTTCAAATACCGCCTTGTACCAATGTGTTTTTTACATATGTACATTCATCCGACGTTCTTATGGTGAAGGATAACATCGTGATGCACATATCTGAGAAAAAATTTAAAGATATGTGTGAAGTCAACCCGCACTGGGCTGTGGTTGACTATGGCCTTGTCACCCATGACTTAGGGTAGGCACTGACCCCTTGGGTACATATAGTGAGCTGATGATGAAGGGAAAGAAGGGGAAGAACATATAGAGGATTCTCTATGAATTGAGTTTATCCTTTTGGATGTTGTTTGAAAGGATTAGACAATGACACTTGCTTTTAGAGGTTTCTCATACAAAGTTATAAGTTTGACTGCATTTTATATACAAATAGTTACATTAACTTTATGTATATAATATATATAGTATATCTATGTAAATAACTTTATGTGAACATTTCTTGACTTTATACCAGAGGATTTGACTATCGTCCGTTTGTACTCAATTGGATTATGAGTGTCAAATCTATAGATGGATTTATTGTCAGTGCGATAGAGAGGTAAGCGATACTCTACTAACATTTGCAAATAAATTATTATATATCTTTTAATTATTCTATTAAAATAAACAAAATTTCTATTTTTACCAACTAAATTTTAAAACATACTGTTATCTCTGTTTTGTGAAAGGTAATGAAAGGGATGACAATATGTTTTATAAAGAGAATTTGGTATCTGAAGCCAACGGTCAGTTTTCATTATTCATTAGATATATAAGCAGTACCTTTGATTTCACGTATTATATCTACACTAAGGATTGTCCTTAGAGATCTTTGTACAACTCTGAGAGCATCAGTTAACCTCTTATCTTATATCTTTCAGTTTGAAGGCAGAATGGCTGTATAGTCAGGGCAAAGGGCGGCATTTCCACGAAGGTCAGCATAGAGAACTATGCGAGTACCTTGCCGCCACTTGTCCCCTTACAGCTGATGCGCTAGAGACTGAAGAGCAAAGGAAATTAAGACTCATTCTCAGTAAGGTAAGGTTCATTTTAGTACAAATGTACATAAGTTTCACAACTTAAGGAAACTGAGACTTATTTACATGGTGATAAAGTTCAGTTTAGTTAAAAACATTTTTGTTTTGTTGTTATTTCAGGCACAACATCACCAACAACAGTTAAAAGATCACAACCACAGCCCAATGAAGTCTAAGATTCAATCTCCGAGGATGCAATGTAAGAAAATCTTGAAATTTTTAATAATTTTCAGTACAATTTACAAAACATTTTTGTGAATATTTATTAGGCTGACTATTACCATCCATTTAATGACTTCTTTCTAAAAACCCAGTGACTACAGACCATTGACCTCTATATATGGACTGGCTATTAGACATAATATATTGTGCCTATTTGGTTTTCGCTTTTTTGGCGTTGATGGAAGCGGCCTGTATAGGCGGTATGAAATCAAACTAGTATATATCAAATAATTTTAGGTGATTCTTTGCTCGTTTGCCCTCTGCTCCTATAAAAAAATTAGTTGGCCCCCGTGACACCAAGCTATGTTCTATATTTATGTCAAATTGCATCGAGTAGATACGTTCCAAAAACATCCATCTGTCCAAACATTCGCAGTTACAGTATTACAAAGATATTAAGATATAATTAACTGTCAAATAACATCAATAGGTGCGTTTAAATCGGAATATAGCGAAACTTTTTCCAAGCAATCGCCTATCCATTTATAGAGATCAGTGCTGCATACTAATCGTTTAAAAAATACTATTATCTCAGTTTTGTCAAAGATAATGACAGGGATGACGATATTTTGGTCTTAGAAACCAACGGTTAATACTTAACTTGCAGCTCGTGTGCCGAGTCGTCACATGGGGCGGTCCCCCGACCGGCTGAGCAGCAGCTACCACGCGCGTGCTGCCTCCCCCTCGCCCTCCCCCACACCCGCACACCACACGCACATACCTCACGCCATGAGTCACAGCTACGATAGTCCCGGACTTATGTTTGACAAGCGGGACAACAATAGGGACAAATCTGGTAAGTTTCTTCTTATTTAACACTAGTTCTCGACTGCAATTCCATCCGTGCGAATAAAAAAAAACAAAATTAGTAGCCTATGTTCTATATGTATGCCAAATTTCATCGAGATCCGTTCAGCTATTCTAAAGATACCTTTAAACAAACAACCATCCAAACATTCACATTTATAATATTAGTAAGATTTCATCGAGATCCAATAAGCGATTCTGGAGATACTTTCAAACATCCATCCATCCATTTAAACATTGGCATTTATAATATTAGTAAGATGTGTGTTAAATGTGTTTTAATAAAAAATATTTACATAAATAATATTTTTACAATTCAGATAAAAAAAACTGTTAATTTAAATTAATGTCTTTATTATTTTAAACAACTATTGTTATTATACTCAAAGTCAAGAGATCTTTCTCAGTGTAGATTTGGTATGAATAATCTACTTTAAGGCAAACCCTTAAATAACTCTGGTAGTAATTAGTTTTTTTTTATTTCAGCAGAATTACCAAAACCAGTGAACCAATCATTAGAAGCAGCATCAAAAATGGTTCCAGTACCAGAATCCCTCATGAGCCCCGACTACCAAGATCCTATTTACGATATCCAAAGAACAATACCAAAGCCGAATACAAACATTTCAACATCAAGTCAATCCAGTAATAGTAGCGTTCAAGATGATAGAAAACTGAAAAGTCTAAAATCATCACCGAAATTACCAAAAAGTGCAAATTCATCACCGAAATTGAAATCTAAAATGGAACGTAAAGGAAGTTTGACTAAATGTGATATAAAAAATGATGAGAAAAAATTAAACGGTATAACAAATAAAGTAGACCAAATAGATCATGATAAATTGGAGATGATACGTTTAGCATCGAACCAAAGAAGACAGAAGAAGATGAGCGTAGAAGCAATGGCAGCGGTCACCATACAGAAGATGTGGAGGGGATACAGAAGTAGGAATCTAAATAAGGATACATTGAGGATCCTGCATGCGATACAAGCTGCCAGAGCGAGACAGCATATACAGTAAGTAAATAAAATTATTAAAAACATTTATCTATATATATAAAAGAAAGTTGTGTTAGTTACACTATTTATAACTCAAGAACGGCTTTACCGATATGGTTGAAAATTGGTGAGGAGGTAGCTTAGAGCCAGGAGACAGACATAGGATACTATTTTTCGAATTTATGCCTTGAAGAACTGCTTTTTATTTAACTTACTAATATTATAAATGTTAATGTTTAGATGGATGTGATGTGGATGGATGGATGGGTGTTTGAAGATATCACTAGAACGACTGAACGGATCTCGATTAAATTTGGCATATGTATAGAACATAGTCTGAAAGAACACATAGACTACACTAAGTTTTTTGATATATCCACTCGGACGGAGTCGCGGGCGATAGCTAATTAACAAATAATTCTTAACTGAAACATTTGTACAAATGAAAAAAAAAATTTAAAAAAAAAATTGTTTTGTTTTTCTCTGTCTTCGACTCTGTTAAATAAACAAACAAATAATAGTAGCCTATATATTTGTCGGAATATTTTATGTATAGAAAATTTTGTATGTGAAAGTTTATGGATAGATGGATGTTTGTAAGAAGGTATCTTCAGAACACCTCAATAAATCTCGATGAAATTTGGTATTTATATAGAACATGTTCTGGAATACATAGACTACTGAAATCTTTTTAAATCCTCGCGTGGAGACGCGGGCGACAGCTAGTGAATAATTTAACTTGTATACATTTACAGACGACTGACATGTGACATGGAAGCGACAAAAGCAGCTTTAGAAAGTGAAAGAAAGATACAACAATTGCAGATGCAAGCTATCAATGCGTTATGGAAGAAAGTTTCTACCTTACAAAATGCTGGTAATTTCATAAACATATCTACTAAGAATCAATTTTTTTTATATCATAAGGTGGCAAACGAGCGAGCGGCCATCTGAAATCGCTGATATAGCGAAGTGACGGTTGTCCATAGACATACGCAATTGCATATGCGTTGCCTACCTTTAATCCACGGAGGAGAGGATGCACAGAAAGAAAATATCTTCCCTTTCCATGCATCCTCTCATCCGGAAAGTCCACTTTCACTTCACATCTTTTCCTTATAAGAAAAAGATGGGAAGGGAAAGAGGACTAAATTAGGCCTCCGGGACGCACACTCATCAGACTGTACTTGGAATAGCTTCCACTTGACGCCTGTCTTCTGTGTGGTCGTGGTATTTCACCGGACGAGCTGGGCCGATTCGTGCGAACATGTTAAAGTGGGCTCTACCACTGTTAATCATTTAAAAGTTCTTGAAGTAATTCCTTAGTTTGGATTTCTCATACGAAATGCATTGACCCGCTTAAAGGGACCCTAAGTGATGATTTCTCATATTAATTCTACACTAAGGCACACCAATTATAAGTTTTTGAGTTCGGAAATAATTAAGAGCTTCTTATAGTAAACAAGGGTGGGAGCAACCCTTTCCTTGCCCATAGAAAGGGAAATATAAATATAGATATAGAAACTACTACAAAATAACTCAAAAACTACTTTTTAGTTTTTTTTTAATTAGACCACTGCTCACAAGTGTTTCCTTTTAAAAAAAAAATACTGCATGACGCATATCTCTGAGAATCTATATAATATTTTAGCAGATTTTTTTTGTAAATTTACTAATATTTCTTTAACCATTCCAACTAAACTCTAGGCTTGTGCTAGGATATGGTTTACGACAATAGTCGAATGGCGGGATTCGAACCCACGACCTCGTGGTCGGAAATCCGTATCCTTAACCATTAGGCTGTTGACGCTTAAATAATTATCTATGGTATTAATTACCCTGTAATTATCTATGGTTTAAAGCTAATTAGAAATAATAATTTGTCTATGTTCCAGATGTTCAGAAAAACAAGTTGTTTGATACAGATGACAACTCTGAAGTGTTGCGACAGTTGACGGATACATGTTGCAGCTTGCAGGCGCAGGTATCTTATTATACTACTCTAATCGTGGGTTTCTGAGACCAAAATATCTTATATATAAAATTGTTGTCACAATGTTAGTTACCATACTCCTCAGAAAAGGTTTAACCGATTTTTATGAAATTTTATATGCATATTCAGTAGCTCTGAGAATCTGCTACTATATATTTTTTAATTCAGTGCGGACAGAGTCACGGGCGACTGCTAGTATTCTATATAAAACTTATCGTGGTCTCTATCTTTCATCTTTTTAAAAACAGAGAAATTATTATAAATAACGATATTTGTCTCAGAAAGCCACAGTAAGTGATTTTTATAGTGAAATGTAAAATGTTAATATGATCCATATTCTATCTAGAATAATCATATCACTGTTAGTGTACTGTCAAAACACTTAAACAAAAGTATATTCTCATCCCTCTCGTTCCTTTTGATAAAGAAAGAGGCAGAGAGAGTGAGATAAAGTTGTTTAACTAGTTAATTGTGTTTTTATGATGTGACAATATGTTCCAGGTGGTGGAGCTGCAGAGCAGCATGCAGCAGGTGCTGCGCGCGGTGTCGCAGCGCACACGCGGCGCGCCCGTCGCCACGCAGACTGACATCGTCGCTGTTGACACGCCGCAGGTCATATCTTTATATATATAATTCTTCTGTGAGTGTGTATGTCACTGAAGTTCTCTCAAACGACTGGACCGATTTTGATGAAATTTTTTGTGTGTGTTCAAGGGGATCTGGGAATGGTTTAGATTCACAATTTTGTCCGCTGGACAATGTTTTTTTAATTAATTTTTAATTTATTAGTAGTTGTTGACTTTGGAATGTTTTACATATGATCCGACAGACGGCGCTACCATCGCAGTGTCAAATTTTAAATAGTATTCGAATTTTAATTTTATTTTTTTATTTTAATAGACAGGACTGTCGGGTCCGCTAGTATATATGTATATGTATATATATATATATATATTATATCTATATATCTTTTTATAATATATTCTATTATATTACATAAACTCATATGAATACAATAAATGAAAAATGAAAATGAAAAATGAAAAATAATTTATTAAAATCCAAGAACATAATTTCACATTAAAAAGTTAAGCTAAGAAATTTAATGGATACAAAAAATGTGGGTATTACAAGTATTTACCAGTATCCTCGCACTAGGCGCAGCCTGTGTCGCGAGGATCCTGCTCTTAAGATTTATCAGAGGTTCGTTAGACGGCAACAAATTAAATAAAATACAAATAATCAAGTGCCATTTGTTTTAGAAAAGAAGCTAAATCAAAGTTACACATGCCAAACATTAGTGATAAACTTAACATATTATTTTAAGAATGTCTTCTGTGTCCTTGTACGTTAGTTTCAGCAACCACGACTTTAATTTTATTTTGGCTTTGTTAACCGAGTCTCGCTTAATGTCGCATTTTTCTAAGACTATATTGTAAATGTAGGGACCTAGGAAATGCTCAAAACGTTGAGCAAATGAGGAATTAACCTTCGGTATGGGCACTTTAAATTTTCGCTTTGCATGAAGATTTTGGCCATTGGTACTATTTACAATAGCGTTATGCTGTAAAATAGATGTCCTTAATATGAAAATTTTCCGTACACTGAGAACCCCAGCCTCCGAGTACAAAGCAAATGTCGAAGATCTTTTTCTACGGTTGAGCAACACTTTTAACACCGCTCTTTGTGCTCTCTCTAGTTCGAGCATAGCAGTCATAGCAGATCCTCCCCACGAAGTAATGCAGTAAGCGATTATGGATTCGCAAAGTGCAGTGTAGACTAATAGTGTAGTTTTAGGGTCGGCAGCGTCACGGATACGGTACATGATATGAGTCAGTCTACGAACTTTGGCAGCTAAACCAGATATGTGCATATTGTAAGACATTTTGTCATCAATGATAACACCAAGATATCTAATGTTGTGCACTTGCTCTATTACGGGACAGTTACATAAGCTGGGATTAGAACACTCCGCATGAATTTTTAACTTTATTTGGTATTTCGGTTCGGAAGATTTGGTTTTGTAGAAATATAAAGCTTTTGTTTTATTTGTGTTAAGGGTTAAAAGGTTGTTATTTAACCATTCAACTGTTCTCTTAAGACCTATTTCTGCTCTTTGGGAAGTTTCAGACCAAGACTCGCCATCAAAAATGAGAGCAGTGTCGTCGGCGTAACAGATTACATTAGTAAAATTATTATCAATGACGCTAAGGAGATCATTGATATAAATTATGAAGAGAGTGGGTCCGAGGACACTGCCTTGTGGGACGCCGTAGGTTATTGGCAGCTTTTTACTACTGAACTCATCAATTTTAATTATTTGAGATCTATCAGTGAGGTAACTCTGAAACCATTCTAAAGCCAGACCTCAGAATAATCAAAATTAAAATATTGTGCTAAAGTATCATGATGATTATTTGGTTGTTTGTATTGAGTAGACTCCGAAACTAGAGAAGCAATTTGGAAAATTATTTCACTGTTGGAAAACTACACTTTATCCTGATGAAATATAGATTATATTTAGTTTTAGATTTTTCTCTAACACCTCGCGGGCGAAGTTGCGAAAAACTGCTAGTTTTGAACAATATTTTCTGGTGTTTTCAGGAGGAGCGGTGCACGTGGCTGCGGCGACCTCAGTCACTAGCACTGCCCTCTGCCGTGCCCGCGACAACATTAACCGACATCGAATGGTAAATATCCTAGGAAATAAAAAAAATATTCTTCTGCTCCCTTAATACTTGTATTAAAACATATTGTTGTCTCTGTTTTGTCAAAGAGAATGAAAGAGATAGCAATATCTCTATAAATGGATAAGATAGGGTAGGTCGTTGCTGGAACATTCTGTTTCTATTATTAGTTTTAATCCTTGCCGGTAATAACCGTAAGTAACGGTACTTACCGCAATCCTCAGCGCGAAAATGGCGGAAATCAAATAGGCACAAAATGGCACGGTTTATAGCCTATCCGTGTATAGAGGTCAGTTCAGGAGATTAATCTCCAATTAATAATGTCTATGATAGATTAATTTAAGTGTTATTTAATTTGTAACTTTCCAGCAACAAAACGAACGATGTTGTCGCCATAGATATAGAGCGTACGGAGTCCATCATAGAGGATAGAGGTGACGTGACCATAGACAATCAAGAACGAAGTCTTCTCGTTGATTGATGAAGTAACGCTTATTACCTGCACTATTGGGGTTATATTTGCAAAGCTGAGCTTACACGGATTCATTCCAAAGTTGATGTTATATTTTGCAATTTTATATAAGCTTAATGTACCTATTAAAGATTATATGTGAATTATTTATATAATGAAAAATATATAACGATGAAGAGTTACATTGAATATGTTTGATTTTGAATGTTGCTATGAAAATATACCAAAATTTATGTTTAAAAATATCACATAAGTAATTGTTTCTTTCAAAAAATAATTTTTAATAGGTACAAGGTTTTTTTTGTGCTTTTTTTTAATTTAATTGGTAAGTGACCTTTTAGAACGTTTTCGCTTTGGCTGTGTCGAAAAGACATTTTATTTAGGATATGATTTAAAAAAGAAACAATGAATAAGCAAAAGAAATATTAAAAAAAAGTACATTACTAATTGTTAAGTTATTTTTTTTTCTTTTATTTTTTTTTTAATTTTTGTGACATTTTGTACAATCTGTTGAGGTTAAGGGTATTTCTTGTCTATGGTTGAAATTAATCCTCATTTTTTTATGTTTTCGCAAAATATTTTCTCATTTCCAAATATGACAACTCATTTAATATTAGCTATAAGATTTAATTTAATTATTTTTTTGTACTAGAATAGTAATTTTCACAATAGACCAAAAGTCACAATATTAGTTACATATGTAGTTAATTGTTTTTATATACTTAACAAGTAGTAAATAGTAAATAGATATGTAGTAACACCGCTCTCACTTAATTTATAAGAGTTATATTTTTTTACAGATGGTAACACCAAACAATAACTTTATATTTTTATTTTTTTTATTAGTTTACATTTTTTTTAGAAAACAGAAGTACAGGAACAATTAATAGAAAATAAACAATTATAAGTATAAATATTTAATTTTCTACAAATCTAGTAAAAAATAACGTCTTTAAAATTAAATCGCCCAATGATTTTTTCTCAGTAATTTTCTAAATTAATAAAAAAACGTAATTAACTCTATGGTCAATCAATACGAAGAAAACTTTAACTTGCCTTGTGGTTGTTGAAATTGAAACGAATTTTTATTAGTAAAATTTATTACATTGTTCATAAATTTACCCTTTTCATACTGCCATTATATACTTAAAAATATATAAAAACAGTCGAAATAACCATATACATATGTCTTATATAAAAACTTTTCAATCGTTTCGGAAAGTTTTTTTTTTAACTTGAGTTTTTAAGTTTTCATTGCAAGAATAAAGCTACGATAAATTACTGTTTCAAATATAATATCCGGCTTGAAGGACCATTTTGGGGATTAACATTTCTTTAAAAATAAAATGTGGCTGTATACTGTTATTTAATTTAATAATAAAAGCCCATCATTAGTGATTAGGACTTCATAGACAAAATGTATGATTAACTACACCCAGTTCCGTTTAATGGACCCTAAGGGCTACCCTTTGTATGAGAAATTATTAAATTATAATATGATTTTGGTTAATGACACATTGATATGTTCACTGAATCTCTCGCTACGCTTTTTTAGTTTATAATTCTATTGGTTTGTATTTTTTTTTATTCGAGAATATTTATCATTTGATTTCAAATATTACTAAAATAATAAGATATAAACACTTTTCAAACACAATAAGAGTGTTTATCCTTAATGGGGTAGAAGACGAGCAAGCGGAAATTAAATTCGTTAAAATAGCAAAGAGACTTCTATCCATAGACATTAGGTCTCTGTTTATCCTCTTTGGTTTAGTCGTGATGAAATTGACAGCAGCCTCCGTCGATTAAAGGTAGGCAACGCATATGCAATTGTGTATGTCTTTGGGCAGCAGTCACTTCGCTATTTCAGCGATTTCAGGTGGCCTCTCGCTCGTTTGCCACCTTTTGATATAAAAAAAGAGTTTTGATATTTGACATCTTATGGCTATATTTCTCTGAATGTCTTATAATATTTCCTAGTCATTTTTAACAACGTCATAATTTGTTTTTAGTGCAATTGGTTTGTCTGCCTGTACCGACTGCGAAGCTAAGGGTATTGTGATTTAGAAGTAGATTTAATTTTTAAATTTGTGCCTTTTTTATCTGTATTCTTGTGATTTGTGTTGATTATGTATGACATTCCTTTAGCCCTATAATTGTTTTGCAAGTATCTTGTATGTGAAATAAAGAGGCGTCCATAAATTACCTGAAGTGTTGAAGGGGGGGGGAAGTTAGGTCCAGGCAAATCTCATCTCATCTTACGTTGGAGAGGGGACTCGGCAAAATAACGCATTTTTTTTTCTGATTGAAAAAAAATACTATTCTGGTCCATTACATAAGAAACTCACATTTTGAAAAATTTCACGTGAGATTGGGGGTTGAATAAAATCTCACGACATCTCACCTTCAGAAAATTAAAAAAAACACCTCACGTAATTTATGGACGCCCCGTAAGTATATAATAACTTAAAATAAGATTTTTTATACATATATTTTTGGTGAATTAAAGATTTTTTCTATTTGTTTTTACTGAAGTTGAGTTTTACGAGAAATGTTTGCAAATGTACATTCAAAAAGAAAAATATTATGAGACAAAAAATGTTTTGTGTTTACTCAGTACCGATTAAAAGAGAATATGTCGAAATATCTGTACTAAAATGTTTGCTATCTCTGTCTTTTTAGACTCAATGAGAGAGATGGCAATACTATTTTTAGTTGTGATTTTCGGTAGTGGAAATCCTCAGTGATATTGAAAAAATGTTTTCAACATCTGTCACAAAGCTTTGTATTTTCAGCAAGCGATTTGGAATTAGCTTAATTATTAAATTGGCTGCTTTTTAATAAAAAAAATGTGCAGCTATTGTTTTTTTTTAATGTTTTAAAATTGACAAATAAAATTATGTTATAAGTATTGTATATTGACTAAAGTGTTTAACCAGGCAGACTGAAGCGACGATTCCGCGATAATGAACCTTAAAGTTATTGGAAAAGTGTTCAAATTACATTAACAATACGAATTATCTTTCAAAAGTATAAAATATTAAATTGTAGGACATTTTTTTTAATTATTATGACGTAACCGTTAGTT